>NC_133620.1:472126070-472224203 GCF_048593235.1 Sminthopsis crassicaudata | reverse complement strand
AGGCTTCCCATGTGAATACACCATGATATTTACAAGCTCTCCACCGTTAATGACCCGGAACTGGATAACGAAACTTACATTTATAGCAAGGTCCTCTGTCAGCAAAAATATACATATTAATAATTGATGTTGCTGTAAAAATAGGACATAATATGACGCTTCTTGAGTTTGTGGGAAAATAGGACTGCATGGGCCATTAACTTAAAATGCTTATCTAATGTTTGATGGGCTTTGTCTTTTAAAAACCCTTGTTCAAATTAGTGAGACAAAATGGACATTTGCCCAAATGAGAATCTGGCCAATCAATCAGGGACAAATAAACTTGCAAAGAAGTGATTTTCAAAGTTTTCAACATCATAAGATCATTGCCTTAAAGACTTTTGCCTCTTGCTCTCAAAACTCGTATGCCATCTCCCCCATCACAAAAGGGAAAGGCTAGCAAGAGCTACAGCTAAAAAGGACCTAATTAAAAAAGGGAGGGGAAGCATCTTAGGGGATCCTGCCATCTGAAATGCTGAGAGTAATTAGCATCCTTTCTCTTTGGAAGCCTTACTATTCATTCTGAAATACTCAGAGGTATTCCCTCAGTCAGATCATTGCCTGCCCCAAGTATCCTTATTGCTCTATTTTGACAGATGGGATGCCTAATGGTGAGGAGGTAATGGTTCTCCAATTGTTTCATTTCGAGATGGGGAGATGAAGAATGTACTTCTTGCTTTATTAAAATGACCCATTTCATTTCATTATATTTCAAACGAATGCTTTTATGTTTTAAGTACTGTGCTCTATAAATACCCAGCAGGCAGGAACAATCCCCCCCAAATTGGGGTAGGGGTTGGAAAGAGGGCAAGAGATTAGAATATGATTTACTCTTTCATTCAGAGTGAATTCAGGATAAACTAGGGGAGCTTTTTGTGTGTGTGATTCCCCAAGATAAACTCAGTAGAAGTTGCTATTCCTGCTCTCTGTTACTGCCAAAAGGTTTTCGCTGTCAAAAGTTTTCAGCCCGAAAATCTTTTTTGTGTGAAATTTCCTCCTTGCATTATGCTTTGAAAAGACTGATTACAGGTTTAGAAGATTCAGTGTTAAATGTTAACAGATGTCAGGATACTTTGCAGCTTAAAATTGGT
Organism: Sminthopsis crassicaudata; assembly: GCF_048593235.1. Classification (NCBI taxonomy): domain Eukaryota; kingdom Metazoa; phylum Chordata; class Mammalia; order Dasyuromorphia; family Dasyuridae; genus Sminthopsis; species Sminthopsis crassicaudata. The sequence goes on along the minus strand of NC_133620.1, from coordinate 472,223,073 downwards.
TGCACATGGTTTTTTTTGCCACAAAACATTTTATTTTTTAATAGTGTGTTTTGTTAAATGGGCAAACTTTTTAGGATGCTTTGCTGAAAGAAAGCTTTTCATTCCATCATTCTAAGTGACCCAGGGGAGGACGAAGACAACTTTGATCTGGATTGTCGGAGGGAACATTTGCCTCATTCTCATCACAGGGCCCATGGAGTCTTTGAATGTATGAGATGTGATTTGAAAGTCACAGGGCTGATGATTTAACACACATACAGATGCAGCCGATGCATGTTGCCCCCTTGTAGGTCATTTACCTAGGTCAGGGCCAATGCCAGATAGGTTGGGATGCTATTGGGAACTGCTGTCCTTGGTCTATCCTTCATCCTGCTCAATCCCAGTCCTCTGAGGATGGAATGCATTCCTGGAAATGGCCCCAAGTCTCTCAGGGAAAAGTCTGGTGCATAAAATGAGTGAACAAGCTGGGGACCCAATGGATGGGGGTGGAAGGGAAAGGGTCGCCATCAAGGAGTGTAATTGGTTTTCTTTTGTGGGTCATAAAGTGGTTCTGATTCCAAAAGTGTCTCCAGGAGCGACGTATTGTTGAAATTTACAAGGAAGGTCTCCGGGTTAATGACAAGAGACAGGATAGTATAATGGATGGAATGATGGGGCTCTGTTCCAGTCCTGATTCTAACACTTGTTTGCTGTGTAACCCAGGGACAATCTCGACATTTCTGCCTCAGTTTTCTCAGCTGTAAAGTCAGAATATTACTTACCCTATGAGGTTGGTGTGAGGATCAAGCGAGATACATTCCAGTTTACATGCCTTGAAGGCAATAACTAATAGCACTAATTCTTGGAAGGGAATGAACCTCATTTTCACATAGAAATTTGGGCAAATTTGTTTTAAAATCCCATGTGTCATTGATTTTAGTGACTGAGCTCAAAGGAAGAATTTCCCCTTTATCTCAGATTTTGGTTTGATACTTCTGAAACCATCAGCACACCCTCCCCTTTCATAAGTGTTTTTTTTGGGCAAAATTTATTATAACACAAATATTGATCTCTTCATCTCAACATCTAAAGTAGATGATGGCCATGTCAATGAGCCAAGTGAAGGTCAAAGGGTTCCTCACAAGGAAATCTATGACATTCCCTAGCTTCCTCGTACATGATTTACTCCATTGAGGCTGCCAATTAAAATAATGGCCACATGCATTTGAAAGAATACTATTTACTCTGGCTGGAAGATTTCAGAATATAAACATTTAAGACATTATATCTAGGAAATATGACAAAGGTACAAGATGTGTTTGATATGGAGTACAAGAGGACGATGTTATGAATAATGATGTTATAGAGATTTCAAGGTCATCCCCAAATATGTGCTCCTGGGCAGCTTGCCAGATTTCTTCCCGTGAAGATTCTAAAATATGATCTGACTGGAGAAGCCAAATGATTTAGACGTTAGCATAATGGAGCAAAAGGAAATAATCAGCAAGGATCATTTCAAGATAGCAAAAGAACACCTTAATCAGCAATACTCTGGTAAAAAACATCAGGTCTAGAAAAATTCTGGAATCTCAGGGAAGGTTTGTTATGATGAAGGCATCAGCACAATCATGAGCCATCTACAGCTTTGTCTGCTATGACCCAGATATGTTGATCATCAGTATCTAATTCAAATAGACATCGATTAATTAGAGGAACATATCCAAGAATCCAAGTACATTTTAATTCCTTCTATCAAAAAGAAAATCAATTCTCTCTTCTCTCTGCCAGAAGACCAACAATGTCGTAATGCCTTAGGAGTTCCAATCCCTCCTTCTTGGCAAGGAGGTACCACAGACATCACTATCACCATTTTGTAAGGAAGGAAGATAAGTCTCAGCAGGGTCAAACAGCCATGTAGCATTATAGGTGGTCCTCAGGGCTCTCCTTTCTCCAGGTCCAGAGCTCTTTTCCTGACACTACATGGTCTCTACAAAGAGAAGACTTTTAGCTTGTTGGCTGGATTCTCTGAGGAGCACTTGGAGGGGAACATGGACATAAACTGGGCTGAACAATAGGTCATGGATGTATTAAGGATGGGGCATCCACATAGGTGAGACAGAGCCCACCACAGCATACATGGTCTCGCCAATGTATTCTTGTCCGTGTCCACTCATAAATCCTCCATGGAGGGACCATTCACTCCATCAGTTAGTCAAGCAGCAAGCACTGATTATATCCCAAGTACTGACAAACACAAAAGTGGAGGCAGCCCCTTCTCTCAGGAAGCTTACTTTCTAATGGGAGACACATGCTGGTCAGAGAGGGGGTACGGTGATGCGGATATTTCAAGATTGGTGATGGAGCCACAGGAGATAGATTGATCCATCCTTTCCAGTAGTAAGAGCAGTATTGGTTTTTATTATTCAACTAGAAGTAGAAAGCAATGAGGGGCAGAAGGACACAGAGATATCCATGGGGTGATGGGGTGGTTGGTGAGAAGCTAATTGACGTCTTACTTGTGTTGCCCTGACATGGAAGGCCCCACAAGGCCCTCATCAATCGGGTCTGGCTTCTTCTCAAGGAAGTAAAACTCTTTGTTTTTGAGTGACCAGATATTTAAATTTGGTTTTACTTATTTAACTAAATATAAAAGATGCATTTTTATTCTGGGAAAATTAAGAACGAAGAGGTAAGCTTCTTCCCTATTTGATTTTTTTTTTTAAGATACTCAGGCTATTGGGAAGGAGATGGGCTCCCTCTCGAAGGGTTAGACTATTGCCACCAAAAAGTCTCAGTATATTTATGAGTGAATTAGATCAAAGTTGAAACCTGAAAATAAGAGGGGCTGGAGAAGCAGATCAAGAATTCAGTGAAGTGATAGATGCTTCTTCTGGCAAGATTTACTTTATTTTTTAAAGTGGAATAGTCTTAGACATCATGATTTATTTGTGATTAAGAAAAACATGTGGAGTAGAATTATATGACTTCACCCCTCCAGGAAAGCATGCATTTCACTCCGGGACACAGAATTTCATACTTTGCTAAAGAAAATAAAGAGACTCTCCAGAAAACAAATAGAAATGCTTCAGTTGTGTGCTGATAGCAGAGTGATCTAGAGAAGGCGGTAACCAGCAACACTGTGGTCATTCATGGATTCTCCTAGCCATCATGGAATGTGAAACATTTAAGAAATAAAATAAGGCTGAGGTTTAATTTAGAATTAAACAGTTCTGCAAAATATATGTGATGAAATTCTATGGACTTTTATGCCAGTTTCCCCCAAAGGGTGGGGTCAAAAGGATATTTTGCTTTTCCCAACAATGATGGCGGAGGAAGTCTTCCAGTTTACACAAGTCTTGGAATACTGGGAAAGCAAATTTACCATGTTTACACGCAAAGATCTATGATCATTTTTGGAGTCATGACTGTACATCAAAGGCCTACGACCTGTGGCATTCTGCAGATATATCAAGGCACACAACTGTCTGGCCCATTTGTTTTCCTTAGAGCCCAGAAAGAAAGGCATGGGGAATTCCAAAGTGAAAGAAAATATGAAACCAAAAGAGAGGAAGAAAAAAAAGCTAACCTAGAGTTATGGGCATGCTTCCTACAAAAAGCACCAAATAGGTAGCAAGGGTTCTTTGTATTTTTCCTGTTTCAAGAGCCGCCTCTCCTTAAGACAAAATATAAATTTTAACTGTTTGCTACAAACTAGAAACCATTCTCATCTTCATTTTTCCTTTGAAAGGAACATCCTTTCCATATGTGTTTACCTCTGATGATTATATGGCCATTATTCTGAATGAGACAGAAATGCATAAGGTATAGCCAAAAAACATGAACAACCCCCTAAAAAAGCCACATATTAGCAGTTGCCAGCCGTGAAAAAAGGGATGAAAAAATTCATTATCTCTCTATTTAAATGTCTATTCCAAGGGATTAATGTTATTTTTTAAGTCATGTTTTATGCTTGATGCTTCCAATTGAAACTGCTAGGTGAATTGGGCTCCCTAAGGAGAAATAAAAACTGGTTAACTTCACCCCCACACTAGAGCAATTTAGAAAACAACTGCCTTCAGCTAACAGGAACTGATTGACCTCCTTAGACTGCTAGACCTGGGGAAATACAAGAGCAGGAGATTATAACCTTATTGGTGAGATAAGTCTCTCTCTCTCTCTCTCTCTCTCTCTCTCTCTCTCTCTCTCTCTCTCTCTCTCTCTCTCTCTCTCTGTCTCTGTCTCTCTCTGTCTCTGTCTCTGTCTCTCTCTCTCTCTCTCTCTCTCTCTCTCTGTCTCTGTCTCTCTCTGTCTCTCTCTCTCTGTCTCTCTGTCTCTGTCTCTGTCTCTGTCTCTGTCTCTGTCTCTGTCTCTGTCTCTCTCTCTCTCTCTCTCTCTCTCTCTCTCTCTCTCTGTATTTCTGTCTCATTCTCTTTTTGTATCTTTATCTCTGACACTCTGTATTTCTCTGTATCTCTCCTTTCTCTTTCTGTATCTCTATTTATCTCTATCTCTTTCTATCTTTTTCTGTCTCTAGCTGTAGCTGTATCTCTTTATATCTCTCTTTTTGTATATTCCTCCTGTCTCTGTCTCTCTGTCTATCTTTGTCTTTGTCTGTCTGTCTCTCTCTATATATATATATCTCCCCTCTCTCTGTCTCTGTCTCTCTTCTCTGTTTCTGTCTCACTCATAACATTTATTTTTAAAGCATAATAATACAAAACAGAATGAGACACATTATTCCTTCTGTGTAACATAGGTACTTGCTGGTAAAGGAAGAGGGAACAGCTATACTGAAGGAGAACAGCTGCCTACTTCCCCACAGCACCTGAGCTCCCCTAGGGCCCTATCTTCTGACAGCAGCCACAGGGGAGTTCTAATACAGCAAAGTATGGTTCCCTTCGAAGACTAGCCTGAGCTCATCATCAACCTCTTCATCAGAAGTCTCAGAGAACTTCCTTATATTTTTGGCGAGACCTTTAGCCTTCCATAATCCAGTACTTTGAAAGGTCATCAGGGTTTTCCACAAAGCCAGATTAGTAAACACATTCACATTAAGTTTAGTGATCACCATTTACTAAGTATTTCATGAATGTTTTTTTAATTGTATGCTCATTTCATTTCAAATCCTGCCTCTGAAATTTACAACTGTGATCTTTGGCAAGCTACTTAACAGAAGCAATCCACAGTTTTCCCATCTATAAAATGGGGATGATAATAAAACCTATCAAAAAGTTGTGAGGATCAAATGAGACACATATTTCTGTTGTGCCCACAGTGGTGGGGAGCAACATGAAGATAGTGTAGGCTTCCTCAATCAAAACTAATCTAGTCAAGAAGCTTGTATGTCTACCAAAAAGTGTGAACAATGACTCCAGACAATGGGATCGCCACTTGTAGGAAAATGCCATGAGACAATCACCAGTATCTACGTTTCTAACATGATGAACTCTGATGAGGTTAAAGAAAAATTTTATGATTTTATGAAATCATCAAGGTGCTGGAAGAGAACAAGCCTGTAATTCCAGGTGACTTTAATGCTAGAGTAGACTCAGATCGCCAGTCATGGCAGGGAGTCCTTGGGAGGAATGGAGCTAGAAACAGCAACAGCGATGGTCACTTGCTCCTAAAGACTCGTGCATCTCATGACCTTCTCATCATCTACAATGGCAATAAAGCTTTGTGGATGCTCCCTCACAGCAAACGTTGGCATTGGATTGTAAGGAGAAGAGGCAGGTAGGATGTGAGAGGGAAGAAGGCAATATGCAGCACAGAGTGCTGGACTGATCATAGATTTATCCTCTTCAATCCAAATATTCACATTCAACAAAAGTGGAAGCCCCTAAGGCAAAGTGACTAGCAGAAGACCTAAAGTCAAGTCATTTACCCTGTTACTGAGCCATTTATTCACCTATTACTCATAAGAAAATTCAGGGAAAAAATGAGAACTCCACAGAGTTTACCAGCAGGATAGTTCCTCCACCTCTTAAAAAAGCAGCATTTAACTCCATCAAAAGCAAGTGGAGTTTGGAGACCCAAAGATCCTTAGCTCAGTAACAGGGCAAATAAAATTCAATTTTATGCTGATAATAACAACCCAAAGCCCTTTTATTATGCCCTGAACGCTATTTGTGGACCAAAGAACTATGATATATCTCAACTACTCAAGATTGATGGAGCCACATTGATTAGTGATAAAGGCTTGATCCTGGAGAGATGGGCTCACCACTTCTCAACAGACTATATCATCAATCAATGCTGAAGTCACTAACCATATACTCCAGGTTAAAATCAATCCTTCTAAAGTGCCTGGTGCTGACTCTATTATAGGTGATATTTATAAAGTAGGGCATCCATTGCTCATACAAGAGCTAAAAGACATTTTCTGGGCTATGTGGCAAGAGGAAATGTTGCTCCAGGAGTTCATTGACACTTCCATTGTCCATCTCTAAAAAAGTAAAGGGAATAGATTGTTCTGTGACAATCACAGGGGCAATCTCTCTCTAATCCTTCACCTGGAAGATGATCATCTACCTGACAGTCGGTGTGCCTTCAGAAAGGGCTGAGGAATGGTTGATATGGTATTTGCTGCCAAACAACTCCAGGAGAAATGCCAGGAGTAGAACAATGTCTATATTCAATGTTTGTAGATCTGACCGAGGTCTTTGACACTGTCAGTCATGAGAGCATGTGGAAAATCATGTCAAAATGTGGTTGCCTGGAGCAGTTCATCAGAATTGTATGCCATTTCCACGATGGCTAATGGACAAAGTTTTTGCACTTTCCCATCACCAGTGGAGGGAAACAAGGCTGCTTTTTAGCATGATGTTTTGTTTTTTATCTATGTCAGACACGTTCAGAAAGGATAAAAACTGCATCAAGATCAGCTACTGTGATGATGGGTAAACCATTTATCTTGAAAGGGTTACAAGCTAAGACTAAAGTGGAGGGAGAATTGGTGTGTGATTTTTTTTGTTTGTCTATAATTGTGCACCGAATGCAGCCTCTAAAGCAGAAATGCAACAGAATATGGATGGATTCTCTGCTGCTTGTGCTCATTTGGGCTTAATAGTTAACACCCAGAAAACACCGGTCCTCTATCAGCCAGCACCACACCATCCATCCCTGGAACCATCAGTTATAACAAATGGAGAAGTTTTAAATGCTGTGGATAAGTTCATTTGCCTTGGCAGGTTACTCTCCAGGCTATGAATGATGAAATAAACAAATGAATGACATTTGCTGAGTAGCTTTCAGACGCCTCAGGATCTGGTCCCAATCTCACTTTCCCGCCTTCCTACCCAACATGAATCTCTGTTCCAAACCCAAAGGGTCCATTAACATCCCAGGAGGGTTTTGAGAAGCTTTCACCATTGAACTTTGGCTCAGTCATTCCCCTCTGTCTAGAGAATTGAACTGAATGCTTTCTAAGGTTCTCTCAATGCCTGCTGCTGTACATGGTCTGAGACCTGCCCCCCAGGGCTGGCATCCAACCAAGAGTCCCTTCTTCTAGGTGGCAGAGAAAGTGCTGCCCATGGCAGGAGATGCCCTATTCTGTGAGTGCGACACCATCCCTCCTCCTTCAGGGGGTTCTGCCAGGGGGGAGGGGCACGCCTGGGGCTACAATGTCTCTGGACAATGACAGAGAAGATTTGTCATTACAACGTCTCTTTGAAGGTCTCAGAGAAGCTCAGTTCTCACACACATGCTCCAGCAAAAAGAAGCCTCCAGGCCATAGGAAAGAAGCCTTGCCAGAAAAGCCAGCGTGAGTTTGGGAAGAAAAGATGGAAACCTGCCAGGGTAGACCACAGACTCCTCCCAGAGGCTCTGAAGCCACTAACTCTCCAAGTCTGGGGGCAGAAGGAATGAGGACTCCAGGGGAGTTAGAAATCTGCCCTCCTCTTGCACTGATGGGCATGGGGTGATAGCCAGCAGCCCCCTTGTCAGGGCAGGGACTGGGGTGGTGATGGTGGGAGGGATGGAAAGGAAAGGAAAGGGAGAGATGATTGACTGCAACTCCAAGTAACTACACAACTTTCCCCTGGAGATGTTGGGAGCACAGGAGATCATGCCTCAGAAAAGTCAGGAAAAGTCTCAAGGGGGAGAAAGTTAAAAAAACAAACAAACAAACAAACAAACAAACAAAAAACAAAAAACAAAAACAAAAAAAAACTCCAAGAGCCAGAGAGGAGGAGAATTCCAGAGATGGGAGAGAGAGGGTGCTGGGTACCATACACGATCATCTGAACCAGACATTCATTCATGAAGGCCAGTCCCTACTTTCCCCCTACTGATCATTTTGGTCTCCATTTTTTGATCCCCAAAATACTCTTAAACTTTAAAAAAAACCTTTCTAAAAGGAGATATTCGAGATTTCCCATAAAAGCGAAAGAGAAGAACTGAAAACAGGGAGAGGCAGTTGGGAATGATTTCATTTCAAGGAGAGATAGAGCTCTGGGTACCATGCAACTATTTGAATACAACATTTATCAATGAAGGCCAGTCCTTACTTTCCCATCTCTGATCATTTTGGTCTCCATTTTTGGACTACAAAAATCCTCTTAAACTTAAAAAAAAAAACTCTCTAAAATGGAGATATTCAAGATTTCCCATAAAATCAGAAAAAGAAGAGATAAAAACAGGTAGAGGAGGGAGAGGAGGAAGAGAGTGAAAGTGACAGAAAAAGAGCAGAAGTTCAGAGAGGTCATTAAGAGAAATTAAACCAGACCCACACAGACTCACCATTCCTAGAAATATCATTTCTTCTTCCTTTTCCTTTGCAGTTTTCTTGAATTGATAGAATGAGCGCCAGAACTGAATTAGAAACAGGAATTGTTCATTAATATCAAATCGATTGTGATAATACATAACATGGACACCCATCCCTTGTCCCCACCCTTCCCTCTGCACCCAGGGTGATTTCACGTGGGTCATGAAATCAGGACCTTTCCTCCTGGTCCTTGAAGGCAGAACTCTCAGAGGAGGAACCTGTCACCCCTCACTGGATTTCACTATAATTCTCAACCTCCCATGGCCCTTGGTCCAATCCACTATACTGGGTTGAACTGCCTTTTCTTTCCTTAGAAATGTGGTCGCTGGGAATGAATAGTCCGTTAGCCTGAGGGGAAGGTCTCACATTTGTATTTGGAAACCCTGCTGAGAGTTCCTCTCCCCCAAGCCAATAGTCTCCTCATTGAAATGGGAGAAACCTTGATCTGGGAAGGAAAGGAATGGGAGGTTCCTATTTTTGTGGAAGTTGAGAAGATGTGGATTCAAACCCCACTTTTGCCATCACCCCCGAGCACCTTGAAGACACCCTAGAATCCCTCCAGTTACACAAAAGCATCCCGTTCATAATGGGAGCGGGAATTTATCATGAGATGGGTCCACAGGTCTCAGGACCACATAGAAGGGCCAGGAAGGACCCTGGAGAGTCATCAGATCGAATTTTTTCAGTTTATACAGATGAGGAAATTGAGAATCTGAGGCAAGAGAGAATAGGACTTTGGAGGGTCGCGACCAAGTCAATATTTTCGAGCCCAGAGATTCACAATTCTAAGTCTTTTATTCCACTCCTTTTTTATCAATTTTTGTTTGTTTGTTTTTGTTTTTTCTTTTTGCTAAGGCATTGGGGTTAAGTGACTCGCCCAGGGTCACACAGCCAGGAAGTGTTAAGTGTCTGAGGCAGGATTTGAACACTGGTCCTCCTGACTTCAGGGCTGGTGCTCTATCCACTGCGCCACCTGGCTGCCCCTACCCCTCTTTATCAAATAGATCTCCCACCAAAGCGTAGCTTACAGCAGCCCCAAAGCATCAAGGAATCGGAGGGTGTCCGCTCAGAGAAGCGGGGCTATTTCCCTTCATAAGCCTCTCAAAATTAAATCCAAGGCTGAGGTTACGAGTAGCGAGTCGGGTGGAGGTCAGGGAGCCCGGGGCGCAGTCCGTTCCCCAGCCCCACCTGCACACCGACAGCCCGGCACCTTTTGAATCCGGACCGCAGCGCTCCCTATGTCCGGGGCCTTTTCCCCATGAAGCCGGGCTTGTTTTTCCCGAATATCTTGATGATAGATCTGGCGCATGAAGGTGGCTCTCAGGCGGCCCTGGCGGGCTCTCTCCGAGATCTGGATCAACTTCACGGCTTCTTCCAGGGGGATGACCTTTAGAGGCAGTTTCTGCAAGAGACAGTGGACAATTCTTTCAGGAAACCCACCATCCACAAGTCACCATTTCAAAAATGTACCATGGCTTTTATTCTGGAGATCATTTTAATGAGGACAAAAAGTGGGAAAACTGTTTTCCTTCAAACTAAGGAATATCAATCATTGCTTTTTCCCAGCAACTTAAGCCCAGAACTAAACCAGGGGAGGGCAAAATAATCGGGAATCCAAGGACCAATACTTGGGCATAAAAAGGGATGTCTTTTAATATCAACTTTTATATAGAAATAACTCATTTTTTGGAATTTATTTTATTTTATTTTTATTTTATAATTATAACTTTTTTTTTTGACAGTACATATGCGTGGGTAATTTTTTTTACAACATTATCCCTTGCACTCACTTCTGGTCCAAATCACTCATTTCTTTCTTTCTTTTTTTAATTTTATAATTATAAAATTTTTTGACAGTATATATGCATGAGTAATTTTTTTATAACATTATCCCTTGTATTCATTTTTCCAAATTTTCCACTCCCTCTCTCTACTCCCTCCCCTTGATGACAGGCAATCCCATACATTTTACATGTGTTACAGTATAACCTAGATACAATATATGAGTGTAAATACCATTTTCTTGTTGCACGTTAAGTATTGGATTCCGAAGGTATAAGTAACCTGGGTACATAGACAGTAGTGTTAATATTTTACATTCACTTCCCAGTGTTCCTTCTCTGGGTGTAGTTATTTCTGTCCCTCATTGATCAACTGGAAGTGAGTTAGATCTTCTTTATGTTGAAGATTTCCACTTCCATCAGAATACATCCTCATACAGTATTGTTGTTGAAGTGTATAATGATCTCCTAGTTCTGTTCATTTCACTCAGCATCAGTGGATGTAAGTCTCTCCAAGCCTCTCTGTATTCCTCCTGTTGGTCATTTCTTACAGAACAATAATATTCCATAACATTCATATACCATAATTTACCCAACCATTCTCCAATTGCTGGACATCCATTCATCTTCCAGCTTCTAGCCACTACGAAAAGAGCTGCCACAAACATTTTGGCACATACAGGTCCCTTTCCCTTCTTTAGTATTTCTTTGGGATATAAGCCCAGTAGTAGTATGGCTGGGTCAAAGGTTATGCACAGTTTGATAACTTTTTGGGCATAGTTCCAGATTGTTCTCCAGAATGGTTGGATTCTTTCACAACTCCACCAACAATGTATTAGTGTCCCAGTTTTCCCCACATCCCCTCCAACATTCATCGTTATTTGTTCCTGTCATCTTAGCCAATATGACAGGTCAAATCACTCATTTCTAATACCAGAAAATGCTGACCTTTGGGAGGGAAATGCTCAATTTGTCTCCTGCATTACAAAAGTCCCCTGCATTACAGTTAAGCATCAGTATCCCAGTGAACAATAATGAGCAGAGCCCCAAAATATCAAACCTTACCATCGGGGAGGGAGGCTTCCCAGATTTTTTTAAAAGACATTTTAGTCTCTTTTAATCAATAAACAGGAACTGGGGACACAAGGATAAAAAAAAAGAAAACAGACCCTGTTTTTAGGGAGTTGAGATTCCAATGAGGGAAACAAGATGCACATGTAAAAGTTAATACAAAGAATACAGAGTAAATGTGGAGTCATTACTAGAAGCTGGGGAATTTGGGAAAGGCCCTTGAGCTGAGCTGGGAAGAAAGAGAAGGATTCCCAGATGATTCCAGGAACAAGAGACATTCCAGGCACAATCAGTCATGTGTTGGGGGAAATAGCCAACCGCTTCTCTGAACGGATATACCTCAGAGGTATTCCCCTCAGATTTCTTAAGTGCATCTTGATGCTGTTTGGCTAATATTAGCTAAACTTTCATAGGAGAAGATCTGTTTGATAAATAGGAGTCAAAATGTTCAGAAGAAGAAATTAAAAGCATTTCTAGTCATATGGAAAATGCTCTAAATCACTATTGATCAGAGAAATGCAAATTAAGACAACTCTGAGATACTACTACACACCTCTCAAATTGGATAAGATGACAGGAAAAAATGAGGAATATTGGACCGGATGTGGGAAAACTGGGACACTAATACATTGTTGGTGGAATTGTGAATGGATCCAACTATTTTGGAGAGCAATTCGGAACTATGCTCATGGGTTATCAAACTGAATACCTTTTGATTCAACAGTATCCACTGGAATTATATTCCAAAAAGATCATAAAAAAGGGAAAAGGACCCACGTGTGTAAAAATATTTGTGGCAGCCCTTTTTGTGTGGCAAGGAATTACAAACTGAATGGATGCCCATCAGTTGGAGAATGGCTGAATAAGTTCTGGTATATGAATGTTGTGGAATATTATTGTTCTATAAGAAATGATTGTCAGGATGATTTCAGAGAGGCCTGGAGAGAATTTCAGGAACTGATGCTATATGAAGTGAGTAGAATCAAGAGAACATTGTACAAGGCAACAAGAAGACTATGTGATGATCAACTCTGATGACATGGCTCTTCAACAATGAGGTGATTCAGGGCAGGTAGGTGGTGAAGTGGATAGAGCAGCGGAGGAGCCACTTAATACGTTCTAGCTGTATGACCCTGGGCAAGTCACTTAATTAATCCCAATTGCCTCAGGGAAAAAAAAAAAGAACAATGAGGTGATTCAGGCCAGTTCCAATGGCCTTGTGATAAAAGAGAGCCATGTGCACCCAGAGAGAGAACTATGAGAACTGAGTGTGGATCACAACAATATAGTATTTTCATTCTTTTTGTTGTCGTTTGCTAGCATTTTGTTTTCTTTCTCATTTTTTTCTTTTTCTTTTTTTGATTTGATTTTTCTTGTGCAATATGATATTTGCGGAAATATGTATAGAAGAATTGCACATGTTTAATATATATTCAATTACTTGCTGTCTAAGGGAGGGGGTGAGGGAAAAGAAGGGAGAAAAAAATGGAACATAAGGGTTTGAAAAGGTGAGTATTGAATCTATGCATAAAATAAAAAGTTAAAAAAATAAATAAACAGGGAACCAAATGCTGAGATTTGATGGAGTGCTATAAAAGATTGAATGAGCTGAGAATTGTGGAGACCTGGGTTCAAAAACATTTATTAGATTGTGACCCAGAAAGTCACATTCTTTCTGCCTCAGATTCTCAAAAAGCAAGGAGAGCATATTGAATGTTCTCATCAGAAAATAGGACAATTGTGCTGAAACATAAAATCCTGTAAAGTGGAAATAAGCCTGTAATGGGGGGTTAGAGCCAGAGAACCAACAGCTTTAAATACTCAACAGTTTACATATGAGGGCAGCTGGGCCTGGAGTTAGCAAGACCTAAATTGAAATCTGGCCTCAGACATTTACTAGCTGTGTGACCCTAAGAAAGTCACTTCATCCCAATTGCCTCAGTTTTTTCATCTTGAAAATAAGCTGGAAAAAGAAACAGCCAACCCTTCCAGTACCTCTGCCAAGAAAATCCCAAACAGTTGGACATGACCGAAAATGATTGAACAACAAATCGTTTTCCATGTAGGGGAGTGATGTTCCATTGAAATCATTCTTTCCCCTCTGCCCCCAACTCATCCAATGACCCCAAACACAAAGATTTCACAGCCTCATCCCTCCCCTGCTTTTATTTTGGATGACTGCCTTTTAAAAGGATGGCTCCCTTGGACAAGAGCCTGTGCCAATCAAATCATCCTCATGAATTGAGCCCTAATCACCCCCCCCTTAAAAAGAGATGAATAATAGGTTGCCAAGTTAATGGGCCAAGTCTCCATCTTCTCAAAGAGCTGTGTATATGTCTTCCAAAGAAAAGAAACAATCATGTTCTCAAAGATTTACCTCCATCCAGGTGTGATGGATGTGGATGGATGTTCTTACCTCATCCCTGATCAGCCATCTATAAAAATATTCAGCAAAAGCATGGGAGAGTCCTGTGGATGAAATTCTTCAGTGGTCGCCATTCATCCCAGGAGGGATGGGAAGTGAGCAAGAAAAATGGTTCTACTGAGGAGGAAAACCAGATGTTGTCTGGGGAGGTGGGATAAGGAGCTCACAGAACAGCTGAGATTTTAAAAACCATTCCTGGAAGATGGAAGCAAGGCCAGGTACTAAAGGATGAATTTGTCCAAAGCCAGGCACAAGAGGCTAAGAACGTGTCGGGACAACTAGACTTTAGAACAAGTTGGGGGAGTAAGAGAGGGAGGGGGAAACAAAGGAGGGCTTTTACAGCTGCTTCCTTTTTTAAAGGAAGCCCAAAGAAGGGATCATGAAAACTGACAAGGGAGGGAGGCAGACTTGCTCGATTTTCATATGGATTCTGTGTTTTCAGAGATTTAGACTAAATAAGGCAGCACAAACATGACTAAAAGGGAATTGGTGTGCTAGAGCCAGCTTGAACCAGTTTATAAGCCCTGATTATTCGAATTTCAGTATGAGTATTTACATCTTGAAAATGAGAATATGCTACAAATCAGGGTTTGAGATCAATTTAGGAAAATGAAAGAGAAAAAATGTCAATAATATGGGTTCTGAATGGCTGAGGTTCTTAACCAAATGGAATACGATCAAATTTAACAGAGAGGGATGTAAAGTACTACTTGAGTTAAAAAAGTCACTTCAGAAGTCCAAGATGGAGGAGATATGACTGGTCAGCAGTCCATCTGAAGAAGATCTGGGGCTTTTTGGCTAATGACAAGGTCAAGGCACATTCATAGTATGCTATGGCAGCCAAGAATATAAACATTAAGACTGGTATGGATGCACAGCAGGCTGTCTGAAAAGAGAGCTGGGGTTTCTTAGTGGCCTACAAGGTCATTAATTAAGGAATAATTGTGTTCTGTGAGAATCAAGAAAATGAATACAAGAGAGAGGGGCATGGCATCCAAGAATGAGTCCTGCCCAACGCTGTCCTAGTTGGGTGATGTCTGGAGAGCTGGCTTTGGTCTGGGTTCCACATTTTCAGGAGGATGCAGGTGAATTAGAGAGTTTCCAGAAAAGGGCAACCAGAATGGGGAAACACTTTAAGAAAGAATCGAAGTAACTGGAGAGCCTTAGCTTAAAGATGGCGGAACATGATAGCTGCCTTCAAAATGTTGAAGAGCTGTGATATGGATGAGTGATTAGACATTCTCTGTTTGGACAGAGAAAGGAATAAACTTTTATCAAGCACCTCCTAAGGGCCAGGCATTTTTCTTTACAAGTAGGAATTCATTTGACAAGAGATAATGTCTCCCAAGACAGAACCAAGAGAAATGGGTAAATGCTGCAAAAGATGGAAATTTATGACTATCAAGAAATATTTCCTAATAGTCAGAGTTATCCCAAAATGGAATATAGGGACTGATGGAGGGGAATTTCTTCTTCTGGAAGTCTTCATACAAAGGCCACTCATTAGTTTTGGTGGAGAGGGAATGACTTTTTCAGGTATCAACTGGGATCCCTGAGATTCCTTTCAATTCTGAGATTCTTGTACTTTAATCTAGGGTCTCAGACACCATTTTTCATCTGGCTGTTCACTTCTGATAGCTTCCTTTCTTTTCTCAAATCCCTCCTGTCAGCCAGAAAGAATAATGGAAATACCTTGTCCTCCCTGAACTCCCTGCCCCCTAGATTCCTCTTTCTTGCTCACAATTTCAAAATCTCTAGGATTCTTTTCATGTACCCTATAGCTTTATTATTCACTCCCACACCAATCCTGAGAAGTAGAAAGTTGCCATCTAGTTTGGCAAATTTCTATTACACCCTAGATATGCAACCCAGATAAATAGCTTTTCTCCTGTCCGGTCCCACTTAGGCCAGATCATCGTAGTCTGCAGCAAGGAGGGCACCTTCACCAAGCCCTCGGAAAATACTGGAGCTTCATAAATTCTGGACTTGACTCATGTGACCTGCAATGAATGGGCTTAATCACTGCAGCTGGCATCTGGGTGGTTCCAGATTGCCTCCAGAACATGGCCATCTGTTCCAGAGAGCCATCGATTTGGAGAGTTTTGTTATCATTTTCTAGCTCACATATTGTCTGTTCAACTTCTTGACATAATTTTGAATCCTTAGTTCTAATTGTATTCTTTTTTTCCCCCCCCTAAGGCTGGGGTTAAGTGACTTGCCCAGGGTCACACAGCTAGCAAATATTAAGTGTCTGAGATCAAATTTGAACTCTGGTCCTCCTGAACTCAGGGCTGGTGCTCTATCCACTGCGCCACCTAGCTGCCCCTTTAATTGTATTCTTAACTTTCCAATAGGAACATTTTATTTTTACAGCCTGGATAGCAAAAAGGCCTTTCAGTAGCATTTTTGCCTTCTCCTCTAGAAGGTAAATCTATTATTTTTTAGTGCATGTATATGTTTTATACATACATATATATATAGACATACATAGTGCGTATACACATATATACACACATATATGTGTATACCTGTATAATATACATGTGTGTGATTTATAGGCATATGTTATATAAGTAATATATGTCTATATATAATATATTTATAGATATATGCACAGAGAGATATACATATGTGCATGTACATTTCCTAGAGAAGAAACACAAAAACCTATCTTTAAAGGTAGAAGAATTCTCTTGCATATACTTCTGACTCTGGAGGTTCTTCTCACCTTTGCTGCTTATGATCACAAACTACTGCTTGATTGCTGTACACACTTTTTAGCCTATTGTCTTTGTCGTCAGGCCAGAAAATTCTAGGACAGCTTTTGTAGTGATCTTTTTTTTTTTTTTCAATAGAAAATTTTGTATTGATATTTTTTTTTTTTGTTTTTAAACCATGTGCAGTTCCCAATGGGATACATTTCTCTAACTCTATATCAGCTCTATAATCATTTTTGTTTCCAATTTGTCTATTTTTCTTCTAATTTTGTAGATTTCCTCTTTTGTACATCTGTTTTTCTGTGTCTGAAGACAACAATTTGTCCAGGTGCCAATGATAAGTCATCAGGAGACTCTTGCCAGATTCACTGCCAAACCCAAATCCAAACAAAAATCAGTAACAGGAATGATCTCCCAGGTCTTTCAAAGAATCCTCAATTTCTAGCCATTTCCTCCCTCTTCCCCTTGCCTCTTCTTTTCTAGGCAAACATGGACTGTGGCTGCTTTGGGGTTCTTTCTACTGACAACAAGACATCACTACATGTTACACTCCTGGAAAACTGATAGCTACAGACAATAGCATCTTATTAGTCCTAGTGCAATCATATTAAGACAAGTGTTTTCTAACTACATATGCTAAATTACTTCATGACATAATCATTTGAGCAAAACTAAATTCCTTTCAAAAGAGTAACCATGGAGGCAAAAAAAAAAAAAAAATTAAATGCCTATTATGTTAGTTCAGGTTTATACAAATTATTCTCAACCCAAACCTTGAGGTCAAGCTTTCCTTTCCCAAGCTAGTAGTGAAATGGATGCTTTATGTTTGATGAACCTTTGATAATTATTAATTGGATTGGTTCCCCCATTGTTCATTCATTCATTTGTTCCTTCCTTCCTTCTTTCCTTACTTTTTCCCTCCCTTCCTTCCTCCCTTCCTTCTTTTCAATCTGACCATGTCACTCTTCTATCCAACAAACTCCCATGATTCTCTACAGCCTTTAAAATCAAATATAAATTCTTCTCTTTGTCATTTAAAGCTCCTCTAAATCTTGCCTCAACCTTCCCTTCCAGCAGTATTCTCCTACTTTCCCCTTTACAGACTCCACAGTCCCCCAGACTGGCTGACTCATTGCTCCTCCCCCAGGGCACTCCATTACCAGGCTCAATTCCTCTGTCTCATCTCCATGGAATTCACTCTCTCTTCACCTCACCCTCAGAATTCTTTCCTTTCTCCAAACTCAGTTAAAGAAGCACCTTCTACATGAAGCCTTTCCTCATACAATAGGCCACTAATTATACCACTAAAAATAACAATTTTATATAACAGGGTTTCCTCCCTAGCCCCCCACAATAACCTCCCTTCATTCACCCATACATATACCTGTACCATGTAAGGATCTTAACAGCATTTTTGCCTTTGAATGCCCAGAGCCTGGCCCAGTGTCTGGCACAAAGTAAGCATCTAAAAAATACTGTTGACTGATTGCTCATAGACCCTATTTCTTGGTGCTCTGGGATTCTTCAAATAGCATTGATAAATAAAATCTCAAAAGTAGTACTTAGCTTTAAGGGTACTGTGCTGCAAGTCTGCAGCCTTCTCCCACCAGTACCAAAAAAAAATAAGGTTTTTCAGTTCGTTAAAACAAAGCTTTTGAAAAAGGAAAAGGACCGGGTACAAACCAGGTGCAGATCTTCCAATCCAGCCTTGGACAGTATCTGAGCGAGGATTTTCTCTCGTTCTCTTAGTACCTCCATCTTTTCCTTCAAAAAGTACTTTGGAATGGGGATGTCTAGCTGTTCCTGGAGAAGGAAAGAGACCAAGGGTTTGGATTCCAGCAGTCATATATAACTTTAACAGCTCCCACTACATGGAGCTTTGAGGCCTGGCAGCCCTCCTAATCCCATCTGCCAGATAAGAAAACTGAAGCCTACCTTGTTTAATGACACCAAGGATCCTAAATTAAGTGCACAAATTACCATCTATACCAACAAGGCTGGTGATTGAGTTTTATTCCTATTTTTATAAGGAACAAGCAGGTGCAAAATGATTTCACAATGACTATAATGTCATGAGAAAAGCCCTCACTATGGAGTCAGAGGCTCAGGTTCAAGGAACCACCATTGACATCTTGAGCCCTCTCTCCCTGGGCTTTCATTTCCTGCTCAATAAAATGGGAGAGTTGGCTTTGCTGGCCTTGGAGGCTCTGTTCGATTCCAGGTCTATGAAGCAACAAGTTAAGGATAAGGAAAAATAAAACCCAATGACTAAAATAATTTTTTAAAAATAAAATTGAAACAAAACCATATTAATAATGACAAATTGGTGATAAGTCTAATTTTTTTTAAATTTCAAAAAAATGTTTATTTTCAAGCTTGTACAACAATATTTCAGATTCAGCTGAAAAAGGGTTGCCAGGGAGTGGACTTAGAGAATTTGCTTTAAGGAACAGATAAATTTGTTGTTGGGGCAAAGTGTTTGTATGTAAATGATGCTTAAGGACTTCTAAAGAATGTTTTCTGTTATCTTCTCAACCTTTCAGGACCTCCCGCTTTCCAAAGCAAACTTCTTTCTCTGTGAGCTTGTTTGCTCAACCTTTCCTTAAACAAGAGGAAAATTCAGCTCATCCCCAAAGGGGACTCTCACTAATTCCAAATCACTGAACTCCAAATAGTTACATTCAAATCAATCCAAATTCTATAGTTGCAGGAGCAAAAGGTTTCCTGGCATCTTTCAAATGCTGCATGAGACAAGAACCAAAGCACAACTGAATTACTCCCCAAATTCTTAGTGCTTGATATTAATGTACTTGATATTAATATATTTATTACATTAGGATTTGTGTTAATTTCAGAAAGCAGCCAGTTTAAAAATGAGAACTTGAAAAAATATAAATTCTAATTTCTATTATATATATATTATTTATAAATATATAAATGCATATTATATATGTTAATTGTTATATATTTGTACAATTATATAAGACGTAATATATTTATATAATATAAAATATAATTTCTAGAATGACTTCAATTTTGCTCATTCTATACAGTGTAATTGTGTGATTTCTAAGCCAGCATTAAAAATGCCACTTGATATTATTGATGTTTCAGTTTGTTAAAATATATCTTTAAGATAATTCAGTGTTTTAATATCTTATTTTAATAAGATATTTCACCCAGATACTATTGAAAGCTAGTATTTATATAAAACAAAACACTGAAATCATTTTAACAAATTTGGAGAAATGGATGTTTTAAAGACATCAACATCTAAATACTAAGTTATTTTCCCTATCATTTTGCTGTCCTGTTTCCAAGAGTACATCTGTCAAGTCTGCCACAGGGAAGTTTCATTAGAAAATTCATTAATTGGAGCCCTGTTTATACTTTATTATAAACCCTAATGATTTGTTTGTTTGAAAGAAACCAAAACCTTCATTAAAGTTGTTTGTGCTGTGAGTGAGACACATTTTATGTTTCACACCAGGGACAAAACTCAAGGCAATATTTTTACATATTGATACATGCAATTAAAATATAGGATGTTATTTAAACTAACAAATTAACCGTCCTTTATGAAGAACTATAAATAGGATTCTCATTCTAAAATTGGCTAAAGATTGTTCCCTGCTGAGGACATTTTTCTCTTGTAGTTTTAGACCCAAACATATAGGCATTATTCTTAAGGATGCTATCACTATGACTATAATGTACAAATGATATAATAATCTCATGTTTCTGCTCTAAGAAAAGTGCAATTTACAACAAAATAGCTTTATTCCAGTCTACTAACAATTGCACTCAAATGTTGATTAAATGTTCACTATTTTAAATTCTGAATCTCCCACTGCTTCTAGGACCAACCCTTCCCATCCAAGTTTATTATGCATTATTCCCTTTCATGTTGTTGCCAGCAATGTCTATGAAGCTCTGTCCTTCCCCATCTCTCCCTTAGAAAACTCCTATTTTCCTTCAACATTTGGCTCAACTATCACCTTCAATAAAAATCTTCTCCCTATCCCCTCTTCCTCCACCAGGTTCTAGACCCCCTCTGTCTCTGTGAAATTATTTTGTAGCTAACCCTTTCTATTGTTTGCATTTATCTGTAGGCATCCATGTTATTTGCCCAATAAAATGGGAGCTCAAGGAAGACAGGGGCTCTTATTTTTTTGCTTTTTAATGTCGGTGAATAGCAAAATGCCCAATGCAGAGTAGGCTCTTAATAAATGCTTGTTGAATGAATGGATAGAGCAGTTGAAAAAAATAAAAAGAGAAAGTAGAAGTAACTTCAATCATAAAAAAAAATATGCTGGGAAGAGTACAAATGAAATTGGAATAACAAGGTAAAAAAGTAAATTTAGACCCTCTAACTCAAGCTACACCTGCAATAAAATCCTACTGTGTCATTGACTTGATTTTCTTAAATCACAAAATATTTATAAATAAAAGAAAAATGTATAAATTTGTAACATGGAGAAGAGAAAATGTTTATTGAACATATGGAAGAAATTATTCAGATAATGTCAGATTGAATTTTTCTAGACTAAAATGATTTTGGCAAGGTAAAAAAAAGTAGAAACAGATTGTGAGGGTAATAGAATAAGTAATTTAATTATAAATAATATTATAAATAATAATATAAATAATATAATATAATTAATAAATAATATAATTATAAATAATAATATAATAACAAATTGTGAGGGTAATCTTGGTGGTAATAGAAAGCAATTGTCATTTTTAAAAAAGTCTTAGTAATGTTTTTATGAGTGATTTTTAGTTATAAGCTAGCTCCATCCCTAAAAATAAGTCTTCCTTTGTAAACAAAGACCATTGTTGTGACATTGTGAGTTCTTTGAGGAACAGGATCTACCATTTGCCTCTTTGTATCCCCCGACCTTAGCACAATGCCCGGATCATAATAAATGTTTATCAACTGCCCAATTTATCTTAAGGATTGTGTCCGATAATGGGGCATAAGACATCATGTCTATTATGCCCCATATCTCTTCTACAAGAGAAAGAAAATACATTTGCTCAATCTCTTCCTCCTTTTAGAGCGTAGATGACTTCCAAATGACTGTGGATGAAGAGCGTCTCTGAACTTAGCTAGAATCTATAGTCCATCACAGGGTACTAGTCAAAGCCTTCCCATCTAGGGAAGATATAACAAAGTCTATGTTCCAATGATATTGACTTCAAGAACCCTGACTTGCCCCCATGCCATAATAAAATTACTTGTTTAATGAAGTAAAATATGTACTCAATAAATATTTGCCTTTGAATTCATTGATAAAGTTTTGAACTTCCCACTTTATTATAGTTTTCCTGGACCTGAATAACTTTATTGGTTTAGATGCTCCATTTGTAATAGAAATAATAATTTGTTGATAATTTTGAGGATCATCTGATGCCTAGCAAACATGCTGAAGGAAATTATAACATTTTGATTTTATGCTTTAAAGTTATTTTAGATTAATTTTTTAAAAAATGTTTGTGTTTTCATGACAAACATTTCCTCTTTCTAGATCTGGATTTGGTTCTGTCATCCTAGAGTTTTGATACCTTCCACTCAAGACAACTGACTAATTAGGTCAATTATATGATAAATATGATATAATAGTATATAATAAAGAAATGTAAGAAAGACAATCAAGACAAATAAATGACTAGCAATTTATGGATACCAAAAGTTTGGTAATTTGTTCTGGATATAAGAGATTAGAACAACATAGTAGAGCAGAAAGGCTCTCTAAGACTAGGAAGACAGAAGATCTGGGTTCAAGATTTCTAAGCTGACCTCCTAAACAAAGTCTCCAGTTCCAATCGTTCAGTGCTCTTTGAGGGCAGCCACCAGAGGCCAGCCCACTGTGGGGAAATACTGAAGCACTCCACTGGGCCCCAGCATGCACCAGTCCCCAGCACTGGGTCCCCAGCTTAGCACCAGGTAAGGTGTCAGACTCCCACCCCCTGCTCCATACTCTCAGTACAGCACCAAGGCTCTCCTGTGGGCCTCTGGGCACCATTTGGGTGATATTGATGTTGCCAGCCCCAATGCAGAGAGCAAATCGCCAGCCTTGGCACCCTAGCACAACAGGTGTGAGTATGGTAGGTCGACCAGGCCCCTAGCTCCCAATCCAAGATGCTTGGTACAGTCCATGAAGTAAATAGCACAAGAATTATCCCCATTACAGAGGCAAGAAAATGGAGAGTCACAGGTAAAGTGACTCAACCAGACTGGTACATGATGTGAGAGCCAGGATGCTTCAGTCTGTGCCCAATACTTTTTCTGCCATACCACCCCACCCAGTGAGCCCAGAAACTACTGGTCAACTGACCTTCTCAGGAAATGTGATGAGGGACTGTCTCACCGATTCCAACCCCAACAAAAAAGAGGCAGATGGACAGACAGACAGACAGATGGGGACGCTGAGAGCCCCAGACAAAGGCAGAACTTACAGGGGCCAGTTTCAGGTCTTGCAAAATGTCATCAAAGTAGTGGAACTCTGAAAACTCCAGCTCGACCATCTCATTCTTGAGCTCCAGGATGCGGCCCATGACGGCGTCCAGCACCTGCCGGATGAGGATGCGCTTCTGCGGATGCACCATTTGGTCGTAGACGTTCTCCAAGTTGCGGAAGATCTGAACGTACTTGACGTAGAAGGTGGCCAGCATCTGGAAGATCACCACCTGGTCCTGAGGTGGCTCCAGGGCCTTCTCAGATTCCCCCTCCAGCAGAGAGTTGAGGGCTTCTTGGGCTTCTTCCCACATCTTATTGTAGGTTCTGAAAGAAGAAATAACAGCTCCAGGAATGAAAATATAAAGGATCAAGTTGGTAATACAATAGTAGCTGGGGGAAAAGATTGTACAGAGTTAGGAGGATTCATCTTCATGAGTTCAAATCCAGCCTCAGATGTTTACTGTGTGATTCTGGGCAAGTCGCTTCACCCTGTCTGCCTCTGTTTCCTCATCTGTAAAATAAACTGGAGAACAAAATGGCAACCGCTCCAATAATTCTGCCAAGAAAACACCAAATGGGGTCATGAAGAGCTGGGAAAAAATGACTGCTGCATAGGGATCATCAGAGCCTATAGGTCCTCAGAGCCAGAAAAAGGCCTCAGGCCCATGGGATGTGACTCACTGGAATTGTGTTGGAGAATGAGACACAGATTCTGATTGATTGACCCTAGTGGCTGGGAGCTAGGACGGATGAGGGACAAAGGAGGAGCTGCTGGCTTAGTGGGGGGGGGGGGGGGTCAAAGAAATTCAACAATGAGAAAAACAAAATTATATATCAATGA
Source organism: Sminthopsis crassicaudata (assembly GCF_048593235.1). Lineage (NCBI taxonomy): Eukaryota > Metazoa > Chordata > Mammalia > Dasyuromorphia > Dasyuridae > Sminthopsis > Sminthopsis crassicaudata. The sequence goes on along the minus strand of NC_133620.1, from coordinate 472,199,029 downwards.
GCAGGCTTTGAAGTACATGAAGAAGTAGTTGATGTGTTCCAGTCAAGAAAAATCAAGGCAACAAGCACTTATTCTAAGCCCCGCCCAGGCCTAAACCCAGCTAGGAAAGGGGAGATTAAAAAGATAACAAATGAAGCAGTCCCCAGCCCTCAGAGAGCATACAATCTACTTGAATTCACCTACAATCCCTTAAAAGGTAGGCAAATTAACAAGATTAACATAATAAGATTAATAAGATTAACAAATACTTGTAAAAAGTAGGATTCTTTCAGAAGACCATTAGCTTTAACTCTGTTTTTATTTGAAAATGCACAGGGACCTAGCTCTTTAGGCCACATAATTTATGTTTGCACAATTAAAAGGGATTATACTATTTTGCTCACTTTTGGATTAGATGAATAATTACTATACAAATCCCAAGGGAACCTAACAGAGTGTACACTGCAGCTGTCTGTCTTGATTTAATATGAAAAGCCTACATTTTGCCAATTTCCCATGTTTTTATGGGCTCTGAGCTAAGGCTGTCAGAACTATTTTCCCCAGGTACTTAACAAACAAATTGCTTTTTCATATATGGGGGCAAAGGGACTCATGAGAAAGTGCTTCACTCAGATTAGTTGGGGGGAAAAAAATCCTATCTGAACATAGAGCAATCAGTGAGAATATTAGCTCCAGATTGGAAAATAAAATACATAAAGATTTAATGGTTTGAAAAATCCTCTTTTTCTTTATCCTCATTCCCTGGTGAGTGAGATGTGATCAAATAATAAATAAAGTCCCTAAAATAGTTGCCTAGTACTCTGCAGTCAATGGGATGCCATTATGTTAATTTCGTTACTAGAAATATAATTGAGAGCTTAATTTGCATTTGTCTACAGGGAAAATGCTATGTAAACTAAGTTAGAATAGAGGACTAATGAACTGATCACAAGGTTAACAGATTCCATACATACTCTGCACAATCTTCTTAATCTTATCCCAAATGTTCCTCTGCAAAAAATATTCAGCACTCAATCATTGCTAACACACACACACACACACACTCACACACACACACACACGAAGATAACCAAGGGAAAATGAAGTTTTGGAAGGAAATGATAATTTAGGTATTAATTGAGGTTTATCTGCCACTCCCCAATGGGGGGGAAATCAGAGTGTGCCAATAGTTTTAGTGTACTTTTTAAAGTTTTAGCTTAAAGCCCAAACAAATGATGTTAAGCTATAAAGCTTAAAACTATACTAAGATTATTTATTGTTATTATTCATTCCTAGTTGTTGAAGAAAATCTGTGACAGCATGGATGAATTGTATTTAAGTGAGGCAGAATTATATAAACATCAGCCTCCCTCTTTCTATATATTCCTGATCATCTAGAACAAAAGAAAACTGGATAAATCCAGGAAAAAGATCATGAGTGGGATATCAGAAGGATATTAGAGGAGTAGTGGCAGACTTCATTTATCTCTTTTTACATCAAGAAGAGGCTCTAATAAGTTCTTGATTTGCATTAACAACAAATTCAACCTTGAAAAGGTAGAAGGACCAACAAAGGGAACTTTAATTTGAATCCCATTCTCACCAAGAGAAAGAAATCTGGTCATTTGAGTGGAAAGGTGGGGAAACTTGAGGAAAGCTTGGTACAGAGGGAGGAGAAAAACCAGCATGGTCCAGCACAAACCCTAGATTTGGAGAGGACATATTACAAGGGGTTCAGAGGATCACTTGGAGTCTACAGAGGAAATCTATGAAGGAGAAATTGGAAAATTCTTCCAAAATGATCTTGTGAAAGGGAAACTATCCTAATGAGGAGGAAAATAAGAATTGGCTAAAGAGGCCAATACAGATTCCCAATTGAAATATGTACAAGATGCACAAAATTAAATAAGTAGAAACCCACAACTGAGGATGAAGAAACAGCATATGAAATGCTATAGCAAAATGAGGTGAGGCTAGAAAAGAAGGCTAAATATAAGAAAAGAACTGCTGCTGTTTTTTAAAGGTTCCATCAGGGAAAAAAGGAGGGAGATCAAAGGATAAGACTAGATCACAACTTGGCATGGACTATATGCTAATTGACAAGTGAGATAAGCCAGAGATGCTCCATTCTTATTTTACTCTGGCTTTTTTTTTTTTTTTTTTTTTTTTTGCAGAGGGGGATTGACCATTGCATTGTAACTGTTAAGAGAAAAAAATGACTAATGGGAGAAGGTTATAGATAAACTTTCATGTCACCTGACCTAAGTAGATGACATCATTTTCAATACTGAATGATGATATGATTCTACATCATATTGAATGAGATTTCAAAGATTTGGGCATTGTGAGACTGAAGGAAAGCAAATTTATTTCTAATTTTCAAAAAAAGAGAAAACGATGGAATCTGCAAGCTACAGGATCATGAGGAAAATTGGTTTTGTAAATTTAAGTGCAAAGACACCAAAACAATGGATATTTTGAAAGTATTCACTATGACCAAATTAGAGATGCAAGAGTTCAACTTTAGAAAAATAAATGGTGTAAATTCATTATTTTAGAAGTAAACCACTTCCAAACATATGATAATACCAACAGATATAGAAAAAGTATTTGGTGAACTACAACACTATTTTTCTTAAAAAAAAAAAAAAAAAAAAAAAAAAAAAAGGAAGAAAGAAAAAAATAACTTCAAAGGACACATTTTAAAGGCACATTTTAAAATGTAAGTACAATGTTAAACTCATTTATCAAAAAAAGATACTACAAAATTTCCCAATAAGTATAGACACAAAGTAAGGATGCCTTCTTTATCCACTGTAATTTGACATAGCTCTAGAAATGTTAATGATATAAATAAGACAATTGAAAGAAATCTAGGCATAAACAGAGGCAAAGAGGAAACAATTTATATTTGCTGAAAACATGATGATTTTCTTAGAAAACTCCAGAGAAACAGTAATGAAAGCTAATTAATAAAATAATCATTTCAGTAAGTAGCAGGTCTAAAAATACATAATATCAAATCAACATTATTTGTATATTCTACATATACACATACACACACACTCTACATCACACCACACACATCCTCTGAGCCTTGACTGATGCTATTTCTCCACCTAGAACTCTATTCCCAACCTTTAGCGCTAGCAATACCTACCCAATTCCTTCCTGCCTTCTAGACCTAGTTCCTATTATATCTTCATGAAGCTTTTGCTGGTTGACCAAGTTTCTCTCAAACTCAGTTCCACATTTTTAATATCTCATAATGTTTATTTGGGTGTACTGTTATCTTCCACCTCTAGTTTAAAAATTTCCTGAAGGGCAGGAAACAGGTCTTAGAAATCTTTGGTGAGGTTGAACAAAGACTTATCAATACCTAATACTAATCTGGAACTCTGGTAGCTTCGGTGCTCGTGGATGGCGCTGTCCAAGTCCTGAAGTCACGTACACTTTGGCAAAAGGGGAGTGAGTCATTGCTTCTCTGTCACCTCTGATGCTTCCTCTGCTACTCCAAACTCTCCCCCACCAAGTCCCATCAGCTTTGAATTTGTCTTTTTTTCTAATCACAGTCTCATAATTGGTTTTCCTGTGTAGAGTCAATCCTCACTTCAATCCATCCTTCCCAGATCCTCCAAAATAATCCTCTTAATTTACAGATATAAACTTCTTAGGCCAGAATGATTACATCTTGCTTTATAATCTAAAGTGTCATGTCGCTTCCTTTTTCAAAAAAACCATCTGTAGAACAGTATGGCCAGTCATTTAATGTTCTCCACAATCTGGCTCCTACATTTCCAGACGTATTGCACATTAGTCCCCTTTCATAACACTACTTTCCAGGCATGGGAGTGTTATTTTTTTCTCAACTTGATATCTTGTCTCTTAGGTATTCCACAAGCTGGCCCCTTTCCCCTCTCCTCACCTTTGCCATTCAGAATCAAAGTTCAACTCAAATATGATTCCTCCGGTGCTGGCATTCTCACCCTTCTCCCATGCCCATAGCTGGAGAGGACAACTAGAGATCATAAATCCCTGAGACAGAGAAGGGAATAAGAGTGCCAAGATCACTCCAAGTCATTGCACTCCAGCTGAATAGAAACTTCTTGAAAGTTAGGATTGTTTCATTTTTGTCTTTGCACATTTCCTGACCTGTAGTAAATATTTAAGAAACATTTGTCGAATTGAATCACAGCCACTTAAAGCAAATCAGCCCAAGAAACCACAAGAGGAAGAAGAAAGCATTACGAGATAGATTTTGAGGTGAAGTTTGATGGGAATTCCATTGAGTAATTGTATTAGTATTTATATCCTGGAAAGATATCATAGTGGGATAATAATCTAAGTCAATGGTGAATAAGGGAAGGGTATTAGGTTGGGCTCTTGTGTAGAAATTCTCTAGGACATTCAAAGATCCAACTGTGTCTGACACAAAATCCATCTTTTTAACCTCAATATTGCTCCTCTGATTTAACATGGCTACAAATCTTGGAATATCACTGTAGCTGAAAAATGTCAGTACCTGTCACCTCAGAGAGACATGCATGGTGGGCCTAAGTCAACTTTGAATAGATCCATGATGGTACATCACCTCTTCTTCAGCAACTCCCATAGTGCTTAGCATGCTTGAGATTAATGTTCTTTAAATAAATGAAGTGCTATCAATAGAGATTGGCAGGTGAAAACTAAAATAAAATATATAATTTAGGTAACAGATGACCAAAAAAGGAAATGAGCTAGTTAAGAATTGAGAGTAGAATTAGACAGTCTGGGAGTTATTTCTAAGATCCATAAAATAATTTAAATTCCAGAAAAAGGTCCCCAGGCCACTATTAGCTTTTCCTTTTCCCTTCCTTCCTTCCCTCTCTCCTTCCCTACCTCTCATCCTCCTCCCTTCCTCCTTCTTCCCTCCTTCCTCCCCTGCTTTCTTCGGCAATTGGGATGAAGTGACTTGCCCAAGATTATATATATGCTAGGGGTCAAGTATTTGAGGTTGGATTTGAACTCAGGTCCTTCTGACTGTAGACAGACAGTAGATAGAGATGTGCTTGTCTACTGCTCCATGTAGCTGCTGCCTTATTTCTTTTTACATCAACACAGTGTAATTACCTTCAAACAGATAAAAACTCTCTCCCCACTAAAGTCATCTCCACAAGACCCCACTTGAGAAAGGAAGCAGAGAACTCTCTTGGAAACACAGCTGTATTTAATACATAAATCTTATCCCTGAATTGCAGCTGGGTTGGAGAAAAGCTGAGGGGACGCAGCCCACTTCTAGGGGTGGGGTGGGGGAGTGGAGGTGGGAATCGTCCTGGGCCTCTGCATTTACAGAGACCAGCACAAGTGTTATAAGAGTTGGACCTAAGGCAAGAGGGACCAGGAAGAAACAATAGCCAATCTGCAAATTGCCCCTGAGGCAGGAATCGTGCAAAAGGAGAAAGGTTGGATGGGGTTGGAGGCCATGTCTGAATTAATAAAATCATGTAACTTTAAATTGCTGAGTCTCTTTGTTTTTCATTGAAGTTATTACCACTTTTTTCAAAATACGTTTTTAAAGTGATTTGGGGAAATAATACTTATCAGGATCCATGAGGAAGAAAGTGATGTGTTTCTATTCTGGCTCATGAAATGGAAATGATTGCAATTAATTTATCAAATACTGGGAAACTTGACAAAATAAATGGGGAAAGTGTAATTTTATATAAAACGATGGATAAAGACTGGACTTGTGGTTGCATTGGGATAGAGAGGCCTGGCCAGGAAATTCTTGCTGATCCAGGTCATTGTTTTTGGAGAAGTAGAACTAGGGACAAGTGATCTGATGGCTCAGGGGCCAGCCTCGCCCCCAAGGCTCCGGGCTCTCGGACCTTGGTCTAATCCCGCTCTGACCGAAGAGGGAAAAAATTAGAAAAACTTGAAATCAAAGCTCCCTTTTCAAAATGGGATTTAAGGAGAGGAAGTAAGAGTCTTTTGTACTCAAGAGGAGGATGAGAGCAGATCTCTAAGGGCTTCTGTCCTATAATGTCACCCCGTGAAGTAGGGGCTTGTGGACGTAATCACTGTCCCTGCCTCGCGGACATCCCCTTCAGTCCCTGCGTCCGCCACGCCCCGCGCCGTGGCCCTGTCCAGTCATTTTCTGCCTTTCCTGTTCTACTTCAGTGGCACGGCCCGCCATTTCAGGATCCCCACGGGAGCCTCCGATGATGGGGGCCTGGGCGCCGTGTAAGACGGACAAGGCCCACCCGGCTGTCTCTCTGCCGGTCTTCCGGGAGCTTGGTTGGGGAAGGGCGTCCGAATGTTCCTCGGCAAAAGCGTCCCACGCCCCGTCACCTGGGCCCTCCTCGCGGCGTCTTCCTGATACTTTTATTTTTCTCTGCCCTACTCGCTGTTGCACCCCTTTTATGTCCTTTTTGAACCTGTTTTGTAACTCTTGTTCTCCCATTCTTTCCGGAGCTAAAGGCTTTCCTCCCGACCTGCGGATTTATTTTTACCTGCATTAGCGCTGCAAGAGGCCTGAGAGACTAAGCCCCATCCCCTAAATATTCAAATGAGGGAATTGACCACCCGGGAACCGGAGGGACGGAGCGTGGAAGGGCCGCCGGCTCTCGGAACGGAAGGCGGGGCGGAGGTCACGTGATCCGGCCCCATCACTTTAAAGAGGAAGAGATGGGGACAGTAAGCGTAGGTGCTTTTCCAGGGTTGTGAGCGGCAAAGACTTAAAGGATTCAAACCCGAAGAGCAGCCTTTCCTCCAGAAAAAAGGTTCTCTGCGCAGAGCCGCACTGCTCCCTTAAAGAGAGCGAGGGTTTGTGGTTTAGTGTGCCCGGTGGGAGGCCGGGGAGTGGTGGGAAGCGCGTTCTGTTCCAGAAGGGGGGCGGACTGCCTGATGAAGGGGACCCTCATTCCCCTCGGGGCTCCCGTTCTCCTCAGGGCCTCCAGCTTCGCATGCGGCGGCTCCAGCGCGCCCCCTCTCCGGTCCCTCCCGTCCCCTGGACTCGCTGCTGCGACGGCTCTCGCGGTTCCCGGGGCCTCGCAGCGCTGAGGGCCGCAGCAGGAGCCTTTTCTCCGCTCTCCCAGCACGGGAAACGATTCCCTTCCTTCTCGAACATTTCCCTGACACTGTCCTCTGCTTCCGCTCCCCTCCCCCTCCAGATGGTCCCTCAGTCCTCCTCTCCAGACGCGTCTGCTCCGCCGCTCCGGCGCTCCGCCGGAGCCCCCCCCTCGCGGACCTCAGCGCGGCACTCTACCTCCGCGCTTCCGGAGCACGCGCCCCGCGGCCGGACAAAGTCCATCCCAGCCTGGGATCACAAACTCCCCGTGACACCGGCGGCGGCCCGGGCGGTGACGCAGGGACGAGCGGGGAGAGTCGGGGGCCCCCGTCGGGGACTCGGCGAGCCCGAGAACTTTGGGGCTGTGCAGGGCGGGGCGCTGAGTCTCCGGGGGCTCCCACAGGATCCGAGTCAGAGACAGAACTCGAACCCAGACCTTTGTCACTGAAACCCGCCCTTTGTGTCCCCCCTCCTCCCCCGGAGGTTCTGGATGCAGCGAGCCCGGAGAAGATGCCCTGAAATGGGCCTGGATCGGGGCTCCGAGTTCAAATCCTGACTCAGTTCTTCGTCACGCCTCGAGCCTCAGTTTCTTCATTTGTAAAATGAATGGGGAGCACGGCTCCAAGGCCTCCCTTCCGTGCTCCCGGGACTCCCTCCGGGTGTTATTTATTGTGCTACAGGCGCTAAATGACCCCCGGGGGCGGGGCCGATGAGAGGAGGGGCCCGCCATGTGGCTAAGAAGGAGAGCCTGCGGCAGGTCCGGCGCGCGCTCTCCGCCCAGGCTTGGGCGCCGCCCCCTCTCCCCGGATTTAGCCCTGCACATGGCTGTCGTCTGCGGAGCTTGTGGTACACTGGAAGCCCCAACTCGTCTTCGTGGGCCGAGCCCCCTCCCCCGCGCAGATACTCACGCGTTAGACATGGTGAGGCCGGGGGTCCGCTCCCGAGGGGGCGCAGAGCTGCACAGAAGGAGTAGCTGCTCGGCAACGGGACGCTGCGCCTGCGCCGTACGGCCCGTCCGCCTTCTCCGCGTCCTGTCGCCCCAGGGTTACTATGGAGACGACGCCTGTGCGTGCTGGGCCGGACGAACCATCTAGCGACTGGAAGGGAGAAAGGGACGCCACTCAACCAGAAGGCCTTAGTCCCGCCCCGCCTAGCCTCCCTCTGGAGCGCTGGCTCCGCCCCGGCTCTGGCTCCGCCCTTCGACCCTCCCAGCTTCTGTCTCTCAAAGGAGCCTCGCCCCCAGAACCAGCCTCCCCCTTCAGTCAGCGCCCGCCTGGTTCATCCCTCCCCTTAGGCTGCTCTTTCTGGACCCCTCTACCCCGCCCACTGAGCCCTCCCCTACCATCATTCCCCGTCCTCCCCCCAATCCGGCCCCAAAGCCCCGCCCCTTTAAGCACTCCCCCAATCCTTGACCCTCCCATCTCCTGGCTCCTCCCCGCCCAGCCCCTTCCCTCATCTCCTGGTCTTTGCCCCGCCCCCAGCCCTTCTAGGACCTCGGGAGCCACCTCTTCCTCCAACTCTCCTAAAACCTTCATTCGTCCCTGTCCTCCCTTAAGACCCTCAGACTGTTGTCCCAGCTGCGACCCTTCCCCTTTTGCAGTTAAAGCCTCCTGAAATTTGTCTAGAGCCCGGGACATCCGGGTGCCAGTAGCACCTTGGACAAGTCCTTCAGTTCCTCATCTGTAAATCAAGGAAGTTGAATGAGATGATCCCTGAGATCCCTCCAGGTCTAGATTTCTAGGAAAACTCTTAGAATATATCAGTAAAGATTAGTGTGTGTGTGTGTGGGTTCAGTCATGGCAGTCATGTCCCATTTTTCATGACCCCATTTGGGGTTTTCTTGGCAGAGATGCTGGAAGGGTTTGCCATTTCCTTCTCCAGCTCATTTTGCAGATGAGGAAACTGAGGCAAATCAGACTAAGTAACTTGCCCAGGATCACACAGCTAGGAAGTGTCTGGGCCCGAATTTGAACTCAGGTCCTCCTGACTCCACAGTCAATGCACCTATCTATCCTTCCGGCCCCATATATCCACATGTATGTATGGACTCATACACACATAGTGCATATGTACACATGTGCGATAGCTGTACTGTGTGTACTTGAGCCTTGGTCTCTAGCTGGACCAGGCTGGAAATCCAGGGGCCATTCACAGCCCGCTCCCAGTGATCAGCTTTGCCTTTTATTTCGGATCTCAGGGTTTTGCTGAATTGCTGCCGCTCAGAGCTCCCCAGTTCAATGGATCCTCGAGCTCTCCAAGCACCAGGGATTTTAGATGCAGACCACCATGCCAGGCTTAGTGAGCCTTCCAAAAGGGAGAGACTCCATATCAATGACTTCCTTAAGAACAGGTTTTACCAGACTAGCGCCGTTCCTTTTTTGACAAAGTTACTAAATTATTCATCAGAATGCTATAGATGGAGTTAACTCAGATTTCAGCAAAGTCTTTAACACAGAGTCTGCTGTGAATCCTGCGTCCAGGGACTGTCTCATGGTCTGAAGGGCCCAGAAATCCCTAAGGAGATGTTCTTCCTCTCTGGGTATGTTGTAGCCCCCGTCGAGGAAACAGGGAAATGCATGCATTGTTCATATTGAATCATGTGCTGATACCCCTCCCTTTTGAGCACAGCAATCACAAGCAGAAACGCATCCATCAAACGCAGAAAACCATCCACAAAACCCTTTGTACCAAATATATGTGCAAATCCTGAGACTCTGAGTGCCTCTGATGGAAGAACAAGAGCATTATCTCAGAAGTATACAGACTTCATGGAAAACGATAATCCTTCCCAGGGGGTTGCCTGAAATACTCTTGTTCACTGCTCACTCAAAATCTTCAGGGTTTAAACGTCTTCTCGTTTTACACATTCCCCCTCACATTGTGACCAAGCCCCTCACACAATCAGAATGAACTCATCATCATCACTTGGGTTCATCTGATGGCTTTTAAGTAATCTTCAAACAACCTAAATGTTGATTAATCTATTGATGAAGACATTCTCACCTGATTGAAGTATCATGCTGTAGCATCTTTCTCATTCACAATAATGGGATGAGGTAATTTTCTAGGCTGCTCCTCAGCTATACACTGACATAAAAGTAAACCTTTTGTGCAGACTACCATGAATGACACTTGAGAGGCAGAACAGTTTAGTGGACAAACTGTTGGACTAGGAGATGGGAGATCTTGGTGTCAATCTTGTCTTTGACACTTCATGGTTGTGTAACTGTAGGCAAATTTGTTCATTTCCCTGAGTTTCAGTTCATACAACAGTAAAATTCATCATCTGCCTTATCTTATAATTGGGAGGGAAGTGATGCATTAATGTGAGTTATCCTATTATTATCATAGGATCATAGATCAAGAATGGGAAGGGTCCCCCTTGTTTTGCAGGTAGGGAAACTGAGGCCCAAGGGTATCTTGTCCAAGGTCACACAGGTAATCAGCATTAGAGACAAGTTTGAAGTTATTATCTGGCTCCAGACAGCCTCTTTATTATTATTATTATTATTATTAATCATTGCTGCCCTCCCTGTGTCGTAGCATTCAGCTCTTTGTCATCAGGTATCACATGAATGACAACTTCACTCATATCTCCTACTTGTGTGAAAAATTACCTAATATCTCTGGGGGAAAATGATGACATCCCTCTGTCCCCGTTCTCCCAAGGACCTTGCCAGCTTTCATTTTGTAATAATCAGAACGCACTTAGAAAATATATTTCCAAGAGTCAGTCCATTCCTTTTGCTTTCTTTTAATGGACTTTGGAGACTAACTAAGTAATAGCAAGTCATTGGAAATTTGTATTTAGGGGAAGGAGGTGGCCACAGCTATACATTTGGAAGCTTAATGTGGACCCAGAATCTAGGTTGGATTTAAGTCAAATCTGTCATGTGGGGAAATGCCTTCTTAAGATTCCCACTGAATTTCTTCTGGGTCATCTATTGTTTATCAACATTTGGCTCTTCAATCACCTGGCATGGTGTTTCCAAAGATATTAACCATCATAAATCTTGAGCAAGTCAAAACAGATTGCAATTAACATACACCAGATGTTTTTCGGTGAGAATTACAACTAGGATCAAACTCCTGTGGCTGGCTCTTTTCCAAGTAAGTAGTTTGCTCATTGGATTTTCAGAAAACTAAGTTAATGATAACATGTGACTTCAACCCATCTATTAATAATACATCAGAATGAGCAGCGTGTTAAAACTGAATTAATTGGGAGAATAAAGGTCATTTTTACATAAGAATAGAAAAAGATGTGGTTAAAAGGTCAGGGAATGTTTAAACTGGAAGGACCTTAAAGATTATTTTATGTGATTAGTGGAGTAAGATGGGGCAGCACATGCATAGACATGCAGCAAAGCTTCAGCTTTGTAAATTTCCTATAGAAATCATTAGGAAAGCTTTTTCCTGTAGGGAGGAAGTCTGTCCATTCAGGAGTTGTTTTAAGTGCCTAAGGCCAGATTTAAACTCATGAAAATGAGTCTTTCAGATTCTAAGTATTATATCCACCATGACACCACCTGGCTGCGGGGTCCCCTCAGGACAGAGAAAATCTAAAGTCAAAATGGGACTGACTCCTAGATGAGTTCCTGTTTCATAAGGTCCCAATTTCTTTGGTTGATGTTAAAACTAAAAACCCAGGAAGCCCATTCTTTGAATTTAATTTCTCATTTTACAGATGAATAAACTGAGGATTTGAGAGATTAAGTGATTGGTTTGCCAAGGGCCCCAATATCTGAGGCAGAATTCTAAATTTGGTCTTCTTGATTCCAAGTCCCTGGGTCTGGTTTCCTGTTCTCACCTATCAAAACAAATCTTTTCTTTTTCTGAGCAAGTATTCTCTTAAATTTCAAAAGGAGCACAAATAACAGAAGAAAGGTGAACTATTTTATCTTTTTTTTTTTTTTTTTAAATTTCAAGTTTTTAATTCAAAGAGATTAACATTTTCCCCCAGGCTTCACACACTTTACATTCAGAGATAGGAATCAATAAACAATTAGGACCATCCCAATCATGTAAAGTCTTTATGGCCACATTTAGGAGTGTTGCTGGGGATTCTAAGGGATTCTGAGGTCCCTTCTAACCCTGAGATTCTGGGACTGAGACTCTAGGAACCAATGAACTTTTGCAGATTTTAGGGAAGACAACACATTCCCAAGATGATATGTTAGAGTTTGGCAGATGGAGGGCCAATCTCTGAGTTGAGAAAACCTGGGTTCAAGTCCAGCTCCTGATGCTCGATGAATCTGTGGCCTTGAACAAGTCAAACCCTCTCAGTGGCCAAGGTAACTAAGACCAAGTTGAAGAATGAGTGCTAATTTGTATCAGTGAAAGGAATTTCTTCACTGTATCAGTTCCACACTCTCACTGTCCCCCTCCTGGCAAAAAGGTGAGCCTTGTAACTGTAACATAACAAAATACATCATAGTGAGCCAAAATGCTGCAAGTGGAAAATTATCTAATTGTAGCAAAAGCAATTTTGTCTGCCATGAGCTAGCTTAAGACAGATCTAGACAGCAGATTCTGGTGGTGTTGACAGATTTGCCTGTAAGTTGTAATTCCAGTGCCCTGTGGGCTGAAGCCTCTCCTCTGCATGCTTTTGGAATGTTGGAATGGAAAAAGCTCTGACTTTAGAGGCAGGAGAGCCCAGTGGTTTGAATCCCAACCTCTAGGAGTCATGGGCAGATCCCTGCATCTCTCCTAGCCTCAGACTCCCTAGCTGTAATAAGGGGATTCATAATATCTGTAATTCCTCCCAAAAAGAAGTTCTGATTCACAAGATTATTAGGAGGTCCCCCGTCCCTTCCAGGGCTGTTGTGAAGATTAAATGAAATAAACCTATGGAGAAGCCTTTACCAACCTTAAAGTACCAGCTCATATTATTAGGCATTAAGTCCCGACTATGCAAAGTCTGCTGGGATTTTCTCCCACAGTGGAAAGGTTTTGATGACATGCTCTGGCTCTGGTCCAATGGATTCCAATAATACCAGAGCAAGTGTTGGACTAGAATTGGATTGCACTGGGCAGGTTTGTGCTGTGAATCTGCCCACAAACAGACCCAGAGGATACAGGTTGACCAAGTACTTGGTTCCTGGAAGTAGTGGGTGTTCATGAATGACAATGAATCAGGGAAGCCCCCTTTGTCATCTCATCCGCATCATTTCCATCAGGAAGCCAGGGTCAGGGAGGCTTTTTATTTTGTATTTTTTCCTTGTGCGTTGCCTTTAACCTCTATAAATAAAGCTGTCCGGTGGGGAGGGGAGGAGGGAAACTACAGGGCAAAAACCAAAGCAGGATGTTTTCTTTTATTATTATTATTATCCTAGTTTTTAGTAAACATTGGTAGCCCAGATGCAAAGAGCATTTCTCATTGTTTTAACACCTGCTATCCTTTAAAAGGAACCTGATTTCCCTGAGCCATTGACAAAGTCCATTTAAAACCAACCCACTCATTGGCCCTCTCAGAGATTTTGATATGAATCTAGGAATGAATAACATCTGTCCAGTCTTGTTATTTTAAATTTCAGTTTGGTACTTTTGCCTCTGCGAGGCTTCTCATGGAGACAATAGATCCGGGTTCCCAGGTGGGAAAGGGAAGAACAATAATGAACAACTCTTCTTGGGCTTCAGGGGAAAAAGTAATGGATTTGTAGTTCAAAACTCTGGGTTCAACTCTCACTTCTGACACTTGGTATTAACGTGACCTTGAACAAATGACTCAGGATGTCTCTGGGCACAGGTTCCCTCCCCCTAACAGGAAAGGATGGTGTAGACAGCTCCAAAGTAACCCAGCTGTAAATACAACCTCCTACCCATGTGAGTTTAGGCATTCTCCTCACCTCTCTCTGCCTCTGTTTTTCCTCTGAAAATGAAAGGCTTAGATTAGATGATCTCTGGATCCATTATCTTATGATGAATTGGAAACATTTGTGAAGGAAATATCTTCTGGGAATTACACACTAAGAATACAAAAAAGATACAAATCTCCTAAATTATTTTAAAACCAAAAAGAAAAGTCTGAACTTAAACCACTGTTACAACCATATAAATTAGCTATAGTTGAAAATAAAATTAAACTTAAAAAAATGATCAAATGGACAGAAAGGATCCTTACCACTTTGTGAATACATCCATTTCCTTTTTTCCATCTTTGTGTAGCTTTCTCTCTTTTCATTTCCTTTTTAAAAACAGGGGCGGTGGAAGTGTTTAGACATGATTGCATTTGGTATGGGAAACTTCTAAGGAAACACTGTACATATACAGAGCACAGAATGGGGGTCTGGAGCATTCAGGGAAGACTAGCACCTTTGACATGGGGACAGCTCACCTTAGATGTTGCTGGACTGAGCCTCCAGAGCAACACAGGGATTTTCCTCAAAATCACTGACAGACTCGATCATTGGCTTATTACAGGCTCCACATTGTTACCTTGCAGAGGATCATAGACTGAGAACAGGATGGGATCTAATAAGTCACAGAGTCCTACATTTTATATTCCAGATAAGAAATTTGACAGCCCAGGAGGTTGACAGGCTTGCCCATTGTCACAACCTAGTTAAATGACAGAGACAGAATTTGAACTCAGATCCCCTGATTTCAAATCCACCGCTTTGCCTACCATACCATACTCCCATGGCATGATGTCTAGACACTATCAGAACAGCAGGTCACCCTACACCCCCAAACCTGAAGAAAAAAAAAAGTATGACTACTTGTTTTCATAGCCAGCTTCAGGATCTACAAAAGTATTTTTTTGCCACTGACCTTGTGAGGTCAGTGATGTGGTCATCATTTGACATTTAAGGAAAAAGACTCAGGGGAGAGCCAATTAGTAAGATTTGGAGCTGGGTTTGAACACAATTCCTCCCACTTGGCCATCAATTTTCCTTTAGAAGTCTCCATATATGACCAACTATTTTGGTGTCTTTACGTAGTACCTCCTTTCTTCTTTACTGGAATTTTCTGTGATTGTTATTTTTGTTGGTTTAGTCATGTCCAGCTTTTTGTGATTCTCTCTAGGTTTTTTTAGGCAGAGATACTGGAGGGTTTGTGATTTCCTCCTTTTACAGATGAGGAAACTGAGGCAAGCAGGGTGAAATGATACATGTAGTGTCTGAAGCCAGATCAGACTTCAACTTAGATTTGCTTGACTCCAGACCCTTCACTCTAGGCACTGTGCCACCCACCTGCCCACTTATGATGATTCTCAGGTTCATCTTTTAAAAACATTAATCCTTATATTATATAAACCCTAGCTCTAAGATTGGAAGGGGATCTCGAATGGATTTCCATCCAATTCCTTTGTTTTCTGAATGTAACTTGTCTAAGCTCACAGAGGTAGGGAAAAAACCAATATGGCACCCAAAGTCTGGGAATCCCTTTTCAATTCATTCCCTTCCCTGGCTTTCTGAATGTAGGACCACAGCAAGCTTGTTTGCACTTAATAATCAGAGGAGGGAGGGAACTAGGGAAGATTTCCTGTATTTGGTGACACACAAACTGAGCCTCAATGGGAGCTGGGGCTCCCATCATATGAAGGTGAGGAATAGATCTAGGAGGAGGTTTAAGCTCTGAGCTGGATTAACCAGAAACATTGAAGGGCAACTTAGCAGGAGCATCAGCTGTGTGAAGAGGAGTAATTAGAAATAAGCTTAGATAGGTGGTTGAGCCAGACTGGCAGAGGTTTTAATAATTTATCTAAGGTACAATAAGCCACTGGAAATCCTGAGGAAGCAGTCATCTGATCAGAACTGTGCCTTCATATAATTGTTCCAGCTGGGTAGATTAGGAAAGTTAAAAATGGCACCACTAAAGGGTCCCTGAAGGCAACATATTGACCTCAAAAACTACACAATAACATCAACTATGTTGTATTTTTATTTATTTTAACTATATCTGAATCATGTTTTAATCTTGTTCAGATAGTATGTAGGAATGTCTGCTGCTTCTGTTTAATGCTTAATATTTTTAATTTAAATAAATTAAATATATATTTACATATAATGTGTATTATATATGTATAATATATATGTACATATATTATATATATAAAATAAAACATTTAATTATTTAATGCTTCTGGCACAGAATATGAATTGGAAAGGAGAGAGACCTAAGTAGGGAAACCATTTTGGAGCTTTTGTAATAGTTCAGAATCACAGAGTTCTAGAATTCTAGGTTTAGAAAGGCCCTTTAGAGTCAGGGAGTCTCACTACAACACACCAGAGACAAAAGTCCAGCCTTTGCCCAAAGATCTCCAGTGAGGACCACCACCACCTGAAATTGCCATCCCTTTGCACAGTTGGAATTGTGAGGAAGATTCTCTTGAAATTCCTCTTAAATCTTCTCTTTGACTTTCTCACATTCATTGCTGCTGGTTTTACCCTTTGGGGCTAAACAGAATATGCCTTCCTCTCAGCCCTTCAAAAACTTTGGGATGGAAATATATGTAATTGTTTGTGGGAAAGATAGGTGATAAGCAAATTAGCATTTTGCAAATGTTCCCAGCATCCAAATCAGTTCACAAAAACAATCTGATAATTACCTGAAGCAAAAAGACTGCTAATTATTTTCTATTTCCATTTTTGTGATTACAAATTTGATGCAGGGAAACTTCATTATAAGCAGAAAGGTGCAAGTTGCCAAAGGAAACTTATGATTAAAATGCAGCTTTTAATGTAATACAGTCAATTCTCTAAGGAGTTTGGACTAATTAGGATAAAGCCACTCAGAATTTTAAAATATTTTTTCAGGAAATTTACTGTTAGCATTTTCAAGTACAATGCAATAATCACATCAGTCCCTGCTTTAATGAATGGTTACCTGTGTTATTGGTGCACCAATTGTTCAAATGTAAATAGCACATAAATGTTTTTCAAGAGTTTTTCCTCTTACCCTCCTTAAGCATTCCTAGTAGTTTAACCTTATTTATGAAATTTGTTTGCTCAGTATCACCGTGCCGCCACCACAACTACCTTTTATAAAAGATAAAAATTTCTTTGGGTTCTCATGTGCTTTAGCACAAATTTTAAATCATTTTGGACTAAGTTTTGACTTATTGTTGCATAATAACTCACCTAAGTCCTAGACAAAAGATAAGGTATAGAATATACTGAGAGATCCATATGTTTGTAGGACTCTAGGTTCATGGATTTGGAGCTAGAAGAGATCTTAGGGGTCATCTATATTAATCATTAGGCAAATAAAACTCTTAATTTAATATTCTACTAAATCAGCATATCCATTTTTGCTTAACAATACTTCATATAGAGTAATATTTTAAATATATTTCTAATTTCATTAGTTCATTACTTTGACCAACAGTGTAAAGCTCCAGTAGATAGCCATTTTGCTTTCATGCTCTTATTCATTGGGATTTGTTGTTGTTGTTGTTGTTGCTTCTTCCTGTTTAATATTGTGAACCTATGTTCATAGTTCTTTAGGCATTCTATCTACCATATCTAAAACCCTAAATCTATTCATCCCCTGAACTTCATATTCATAAGGTATGTTATTTAGGTCATATCTATATAGTCTGATGGTTTTGATTACTTTCTTCAATTTAAGTCTGAATTTTACATTAAGTCAGTGATATGGATCATAGTCAGCTCCAGGTCTTATTTTAAGTGTCTGTATAGAGCTTCTTCACTTTTGACAGCAAAGTATAAAGTCAATCTGATTTCTTTGTTGACCACCTGATGATGGCCATGCAAATGGCCTTTGAATTGTGAAAAGAGTGTTAGCTATAACCAGTGAGTTAGCCTTCTAAAACTCTATTAGTCTTTGTTTCACTTTGTATTCCAAAGTCAAACTTATCTGCTAATTCTAATTATATTTGGATTTCTTTCTTATACATTCTAAACCCCCCCCCCATGATAAATGTGACATCTTTTGGGGGAATGTTATTTCTAGAAGATGCTGTAGGTCTTCATAGAATTAATTGAGCAACATTGATCTCTTTGCATCAGTAGTTAGAAGATAAACTTACATCACTGTGATGCTAAATGGTTTGCTTTGATTTGAATGGATATCATCCTGTCATTTTTGAGATTATATCCTAGTATTATTTTTTCACCATTTTATGGATAATTTTTAAGGTATTCTTGCCCACAGTGATGTATATAATGATCATTTGAATTAAACCCTCCCATTTTCAAACATTTAAGTTCACTGACTCCCAAAATATTGTGTGCTTAATTTATTCATCTTCTCTTTGACCACATCTGATTTACCTTGGTTCATAGATCTTACATTTCAGATTCCCACACAATATTGATCTTTACAGCATTGGACTATCCTTTCATCACTAGATATCAGTAGATGAGTTTCTTTTCAGCTTTAGTCCAGCTGCCTCATTAGTATTGGAGCTATTTTTCTGCTCTTCGCCAGTAGCATGCTGGAAATCTTCCAATACCACGGGTTCAACTTCTGGTGTCATAGCTTTTATCATTTTAATACTGTCCATGAGATTTTCTTGGCAAAGATACTAATGTGGTTTGCCTTTTCCTTCTCTAATGAATTGACTTTTGTCAGAACTCTCCACTATGACCTTTCTGTTTTGGGTAACCTTGCATGGCACAGTTCCTAGTTTCATTGACTATACAAGTCCCTCCATCATAACAAGGCAATGATCCAAGAGGGGACTATTTTGAATAGTTATCTAAAATGTATAACTGCATAATTTCCTAGTTGAGTTGCATTTGTTCTATTCAGTATTTTAGTTTTTCTTTAAAAGGTTCTATTAGTTTTAGTCCAGTGATTTTTGTGGCTATGAACAAGTCAACAAAGAATGGTTAGCAATATCTCCTGAAGGTAGACTTTAAGGTATTATCTTGACATTGGATGAAGTCTCTTTTTTGTTATTTGAGGATTTTAAATATTATATGTTCTTTGAAAACTTGGCCATGCCATTGACCATTTCTCAGAAATTTAAAATTGGGAAGTTCAGTGACCATTACATTTGATCAATTCCCTCCAAATAATTTTTCTTTTGTATTATAATAGCTTTTTATTTTTCAAATTACATTTTATATTTTGAAAGTTTTGTATTTTGTATTCAACATTCACCCTTGCTAAAGCTTCGGTTTCATTTTTTTCTCCCTACTCACCGTCTCCTTCCTCTAGACAACAAATAATCCAATAGGGGTTAAACATATGGAATTCTTTTAATCATAGTTCCATACTAAATAGTTTTTCCTACAGCAAACCCTATGAGTGGTCATCTATCTGTTTGCAGACTTCAATTGAAGAGGAATCCACTGACTCCTGAAACAGCCCATTCCCCTTTGGTACTGTATACATTTTTGGAAATTTTTTTCTTCATATCTACTTGAAATGTACTTATTTTTGGCTTCTACACTTTATCCCTTGTTTTGCCTTCTAAAGCCAAGTTAAAGAAATTAACTCCCCCTCATAGATACCAGCTATTTAGATTCTTGATGACTGCAATCATGTCTCCCATAAGTTTTCTCTTCTTTTTAAGGAAAAATACCCAGGTTCTTCAATTGCTGCTGACATGACATAGATAGGAAGCTTTCTTACCATTGTATGTGCTTTCTTCTGGACACTATTCAGCTAATCCATATTCTTCATAAACTAGAGTGTTCAGAAATGGTCTAACCAGGACAGAGAACAGCATGACTATCATGTCCTTATTCCTAGAAACACTTATTCCTCTTTTAATGTAGCCCAAGATCATATCAGCTTTTCTGGCTTTCACATGACTTCATTTGTATATAAAAAAGAAGGTTAATAAGCAATGAATAAAACTTTTAAAAGATGATATATATGTTGGGAATCCTTTTCATGTTTAAGTTGAGCTGGATGGCAGTTGGGTTTCCTTCCAATTCTCAAATCCTATGAGTCCATGATTTTATGAAGGATACTTTACAAACTTAAAGTGTAGAGGGCTGAAACTTGAATCTAAGACAGCAGACTACTTAAGGCTAATGACCTATTCAATGTGAGATAATGTTTCTATAAATATATATTTAGATGATATGGTGATGTGATGGTTCTCCTCACTATTGGTGCCTGCTTAATGTAGTGTGTTGAGAATTGGAGGCAAGAATTGGAGGGCTGAGGAGAGGGTCAGACTCTCTCTGCCACAGCATGCTGAGGAGAGACGACTTTAGACTCCAGAGTTCAGGATTCATCTTTGATGATCCATGTGCCAGCTTGCCTGTCTTCTTCACTTCTCTTTCTAAAGAGCAAGGATTTTGACTGATCCTGACTCTGACTGATCCTGAGGCCCTCCAGATAGCTAGTCCAGACATTGTATAAAGGACTATATGGGGGAAAGTTTTTAATTGTCTCTACTCTGTGCCTTGAAATAATGCTACCTTTTCAAAGGGCACTAGATGGTCCAGAGACAACCTGCTGATGAGGAAGACAATAACAGTGACAACATTAGAATGGGGGCTCCAAGGGTGGGTCAGATTTCAGTCTCAGGAATAAATTGTGAAGCTCTTGTTGATAAAGTGACATCAAATTCTTCTGTTTAGAAAAGATGAATGCCATGAAGGGAGCTGAAGAGAGGAAAAAGTGGATTGAAATCAGCTCCTGAATAATTTAATCTAAGCAGCCAACAAGCCAGATCCCCCCAAAACCATTTACAAAGACATTTTCTTAGTCTGTAAGTTAACAGGATAAAAAGAAAGGTAATGAATGGGTCAATAATGGGCTTGAAGCTAAGAAGACCCAGATTTATATCTTGCTTCCATTGTGTCTGGGCTGTAATTTTGTGATCCACTTCAGAACACGGGGGCTTGCCCACTGGGAATTCCCTGAGCTGATGAAATCAGAGCTCCTCCACCTATTCCAATAAGTAAATATTAATTACTGCTAATTCTTACAAACTATTCATAATAAAAGGTGGGCAGTGAGAGAACCTGCTCAAGCTACTAACTAAATAACTATAAAGTAGCACACGGTCCTCTTACTTGTGGTTTCCAACACTGTCTCTGTCTGGTGTGTTTAGTCTTTCCCAAAGACAAAAAATACTAGATACTGTAGGACAATGGAGAAAAGACCTAATTGGTGGCTGAGTGAACTTGAGCATGTAGACTTCACTTTTTGGGTCTCAATTTATTTATCTGGAAAATGAGCTCTTTGGGCATTCCTTTCCGACCTTATTCTCAGAGACAAGTAGTCTTCAGGATCCATCACAGGGTCATAGACAACACTGAAAGGGACCTAACTCAGAACCTTGAATGTACCTTAGATGTCCTTATTCCAAATGAGTTGCCGTGTCCCACTTCTATCTGTCCCCAATCTCCTGCGTCCATCCTTACTTATCATCATGCTGGTGGAGACCCTCAGGACCCTGCAATCAGATTATAGCCCTAACTGATCCACCCACTCTGGTCTCTCTTTCCCTGCTCTCACTGGCTCTCCATATTCTTGCCCGAATTTCAGTTTCTAAACATTCAGTTGTACCCCACTATCTCTTACCTCCTTAAACTTTCCTCCAGAGTTCATCATTCAAGGCCTTCTACAATTTCTCCCATGGATCTTTTCTCTCTACAGTATGGATCTGCTCCTCCAACTTAACCTAGTGTTTACTTTGTGGCAAATTCTGTACACAGTCATTCTTTCACTCCTTAATGGAATTCTCTCTCTGAAGGAGAAATCTTCTAAATTAAAAACCTAATTACCATTTATTTCAATAGGACAAGTTCTGCATTTCCTGAGCCCTCACATTAACACCCATTGCTACTCAATGTTTATGTAATTGAATCTTTAATGCAAAAAACAACCACAAACAACTGTAAAGACAAAAGAAATCAATGGAAAAGACTGGTTCATGATATCTCTCTCTCTCACTGAAGGAGTTGGCACCTTGAGGAAAGGCGAGAAGTAGAAAGGGGATGTGGGAGACTGCAGGAGAGACACTTTAAGCTTTCTTCTTTTTAAAGGGCAAAGCATTCAATTATCACATACATTAGGAAACCATGAGTACTCACAGAATTTCATAGAAAAAGCAGAGTGTTTGGGGGAGTCTCTAGAAATACAAACCAAGAGTTTTAGAAAAGGCCAAGAAATGTCTCAAACGTCAAAGTTGGGGCATTACATGAAACTCATTTTGCAGTTGCATTCTCATCACTTAATATGTATCCCAGATTATTATTATTGTTTGTCCTTCATTCTCAAAGAGGGGCATGTCATCAGGGAAGTGATACCAAGACAGGCAAGTGAGTTGGACTGAAGTTAGGCAGAGGGGGGCAAGGTCACCTGCCTCAGAGCCTTTCGGGGCCAGTGGCCAGATATAGATCAGGGAGATGACAGTCTGCCCCATTAGAATGGTTCAGGCAGTAGATCCAGGGATTAGTTCAATTCTGAACACATTGTAAGGGCTTAAGAAATGCTTGGTTATTGATCAGTTCCTCAATCCCTGACCTTGCCCTTCTCCCAATGGCCAGAAATCATCTCTCTTCTTGACTGTCTTTTGGTGGTACTTCCACTATGTATTTTATTTTATTACAGTCATTGCTCCAATTCCCTTACTGGCCAGTGAGCTCCTTCAGGGCAGGCACTGGCCCTGCCTTATTCATCACTGTATTCTAATATTTTGCACATTAGAGGTTCATGATACATATATCATCAGTTTGCTATTGATAGAGGCAAAGGAAAGAAGGAAAGAAGGAATCCTACCAAATCCTGTGGTTTTCCACTATTGATTAGAAATCTGCAAATTACAACAACCCTGAGGTATCACCTCACATCTCTCAGATTAGCTAAACTAACAGGAAAAGATGCCCTTTGTTTTTGAAAAGGACCAAAATGATATCACCGTGCTCGAGTCTATTTAAAGTGTGTCTGACTATGGCTGATTAAACAATTATGAGCTCAGAATGCTCTGCCACAACTCAAACACAAACAGTCCCTATGAACATTGGGGAAAGCTTCTCCAATTTTGCACATTTTGAGTTTCCTTTGGGCTAATTCAATTGTGTTTTGCTCAAAGGACAAAACACCTTCTCAAGATCCAAGCACTTTGGAACTATGCTCAAAGGGCTATCAAACTCTGTGTGTCCTTTGATCCATCAGGGTCACTACTGGGTCTGTATCCCAAGGAAATCATAAAGGCGGGGAAAGGACCCACATGTGCAAAAATGTTTGTAGCAGCTCTTTTTGTGGTAGCAAGGAATTGGAAATTGAATGGATGCCCATCAATTGGAGAATGGCTGAGTAAGTTGTGCTATATGAAGATAATGAAATATGATGCTATAAAAATAATGAACAAAGTGATTTTTTAAAGGCCTGGAAAGATTTATAGGAATTGAAGCTGAGTAAAACAAGCAGAACCAGGAATATATCATATACAGTAATAGCAAGATTGTGTGATGATCAACTGTGAAAGACTTGGTTCTTCTCAGCGGTTCAGGCAATCCCAATAAACTTTGGATAGAAAATGCCATCTGTACCCAGAGAGAAAACTATGGAGACTGAATGTAAATCAACATATGCTATCTTTACTTTTTTTTTTCTTTTTCTTCTGTTTTTCTCTCTCATGGTTTTTCCTTTTTGTTCTGATTTTTCTCTCCCAATATGATTCATAAAGAAATGAGTTTTCAAAAAAAATAAATGTACATGTATAACCAGAAAAAATATACCAATAAACAAAAATCATGTGATTTTCCATTTTCTCCTTTATGTTCAGTTGTCTGACTCTTTGTG
This sequence comes from Sminthopsis crassicaudata, assembly GCF_048593235.1. Classification (NCBI taxonomy): domain Eukaryota; kingdom Metazoa; phylum Chordata; class Mammalia; order Dasyuromorphia; family Dasyuridae; genus Sminthopsis; species Sminthopsis crassicaudata. The sequence continues at coordinate 472,175,316 of NC_133620.1, read as the reverse complement.
ATCCTTTGAGGTTTGGAGTCCTTACCATTTCCTTCTCTACTTTATTTTCTTAGGGATTCATATGGATCTGTTCAAATATTTATCTTATTTTTTAGGCATTAAGTAAATCAGAAAAAAAGGTGTTTGTAAAGTACAATTTAGCAAATGTAATTTTTAAAAGTATAATATGAAAATACCTGTTTCTAGCACTGTGGCACAATTTAGAGATGGAGTTTTTAAGGGAAGTAATTACAATTCAGTTTGCAATCCAAATAGGGAAAATCAACTCATCTTTACTATTCCTGGAAAGAATTACAGAGAAGGTTTCGTTAAGGAATGGACATCCTTTTTGGAATAAGCAAAGCTACAGCTACTTTGCAAGTCAAATGTAAATGCTGGTGCCTTCCAAGAAACTGCAGAATTGTCTTTGTTCCTCTTGAATTCTGGGAGGTCCTAGCACTGACGTGTGGTCACAACATGGTGTTTATCTTTTCAGTGAGTCTGCTGGAGTCCAGAGAAACAGAGAGCACTCATAGGATGAAGAAGATGAAAATAGTGGCCATTCCTTCCATCAGTTCTGCAGTCAATCAGCAGGCATTGTTTAAATGTACACATTTTCAATCTCATGCAAGGTTCTGGAGGAACAAACCCAAAAGGGAAATAGCCTTTGTCCTCAGAAATCTTATAGTCAATCAGGGAAGTTACACTCATATGATATAAAAATATAGATACAAAGTTTATACACATATGTGTGTGTGTACATATATATATATATGAATGTTACATATGATACAAAATACACAGAATAATATAAAATACTTTTTAGAAGGGAAGAGAACAGCAGATGGGGAAGAGGAGGGAATCAAGAAAGACTTTCTGTAGGAGGTAGTCATTGAAATGATCTCTGAAAGGAGGGAGGGCTTTGATGAGAGCACATTAGATAGAATTCTGGGCCTGTAGTAAAGAAGATTTATCTTTTTGAGTTCAAATCCTACTTGAGATTGTTACTAGGGATGTGATCCTGGCAAGTGACTTCACCTTTTTTGGCTCAGTTTCCTCATCTGTAAAATGATCTGGAGAAGGAAATGGCCAACCATTCCAGTGTCTTTGCCAATAAAATCCAAGTGAGGTCACAAAGAGATGGATATGACGGAAAACCTTGAAGGACGAGAACCTCTAAGAGAAGGAAGGCAGGAGGGCTGGTTATACAAATACGGAAGTTGGAAGATGTAATGTCCTGTGTGGGAATAGTAAGCAGAGAAGTTTGGCTGGATTGTAGAGGGCAGGGAGGGAGTAATGTGTGATGAGCCTAGAAAGATAAAGCTGGAGACAGACTGAGAGAGAACTTAAAAATCAAAGGAGGAGAATCTGTATTTTATCCTCAAGGCAATAGGGAGCCACTGGAGTCTTTGAGAAGGGAAGTGATATGGTCAGGTTTTTGATTTAGGATTGTCAACTTGGCATCTGAGTGGAAGATGGATTAGAAAGACTAAAGTCCTGGAGGATAATTGGAGGCTATTGCAAGGCTATTATACAGTCAGGAAACAGTAAGGGACTGAGTGAGGGTGGTGGTCATGTAAGGGGAGAGAAGGTCATGGGATTGAAGAGATTTGGGGATGATAGAAACAATATGTTTTACATCTGATTACAAATAGGGAGGGTAAGGGGCAGGAAGAAACGATTTTAGGGTGTTTAACTGGGATGATTGGAAAGATGGCAGTACCCTTGATGGAGAAGCAAGGGGGAACAAGTAGGAGTGACAAGTTTCCTGTCCCAAGATACAAATTTCTTGTGCTTTGGTGACAAAGCTGTATTGTGATTCTTTATGTTCTATTGTGCTACTATGGTTGAAAACTTCACCATTGGCCCCCAAAGCTTTTAAGACACTTCATGCCATGCAATGGATTATCTATCTCTCTATCCATCTATCCATCTATTCATCTATCCATCTATCCATCTATTCATCTTTCTATCTATCCACTTATCTATCTATCTATCCATCCATCCATATATATATATATATGTATATATATATATATACACACACACACACATACACACATGCCAATTTTTTCCCTCCCTTCTCCCCACCCCTCCCCTAGATGGAAAGTAATCCAATATATGTTAAAACATGTGCAATTCTTCTACGCATATTTCTACAATTCTCTTGCTGCACAAGAAAAATCAGATTAAAAAGAATTAAAATGAGGAAGATAATGAAATGCAAGCAAAGGACAACAAAAAGTGAGAATGCTATATCAATTCCCATAGTCCTCTCTGGGTGCAGATGGCTCTCTTCATCACAAGATCATTAGAACTGGCCTGAATCATCTCATGGTTGAAGAGAGCCACATCCATCAGGATTGATCATTGTATAATTTTGCTGTTGCTCTGTAGAGTGATCTTCCAGGTTGCTTCTTCTGACTGCTTTACTGAGCTTGTTTAAAGTTGTATTTTGTTTTAGCCAAATTCACTCATCCATCCTGAGAAAATGATCGTGAGAAAGGCCCAGAAGTGTGATGAGCATGTGAACCCAGGTGGCTGAGGGATTAACCAAGCTGGAAGGCAGGGGGTGGGCGAGGGAGATCTGGGCAAGGGCTGGCTTGGGTCCAAGGACGAAGGCTTTGATAACATACCTGGCACTTAAGGGAGCTGGGAAAGTTCTCCTGTTGCCTCCCCAGTGCTTATGGAATGTGACAACATCCTGGGAATTATCTCAGACCGGCCTGGAAAAGGAAGAAGAAAATGATAGCTAAAAAGAATTCTTTGGTGAATAGAACCCGCTTAGCTCATGGGAGGCACGGCTGGGCTTGGACTCTGCCTCAGACGCTGACCAGCAGGCACAGCCCTATGCAAGTTATCTCCTGACCTCTCTGAGTCTCAGCTTCCTCATCTGAAAAGAACAGCAGCTCCTTCTCAGGGCTGTGGTAAACATAAAAGCAGATAGTGTTTGTAAAGTGCTGGTTATTATTGTTCTGGTGTTAGTGATAACTGAGCAGCACAATGCAGTGGGAAGAGCCCCAGCTCTGGGTTCTGAAAATTACTGCATTCAGGACCTGGCCAAGTCACTTCACCTCTGGCCTCCGTTTCCTTATTTGTAAAACAAGAGAGTTGGACCCCATGGTCTCTAAGATCCTGTTGAGGTCTACAACTGGGAACTATCTTAGCAAAGTACTTGGCAAACCTTATGCCATTATGTAAAAATGTAGCTTTCAATAATAATCAGAGGGAAAAGGAAGTAAACCTTACCAGTGTCTCGTGGTTCTCAGAAAGAGTTGTGAGAACTGTGGCTATCATGGCAGAGGTGTAAGTGAGCCAGAAAGCGTGAAGAATGACCTGGAACCCAGACAGAAGGAACTTTTATCCAAGGGCCAAGGGAAGGGAAGAAGAAATGTTGTCTGACTTAGGTAGGAGCAAAACGGAGGAAGGGTATCATTTTAGAGGAGGAGGAATCCTGGGAAAAGGTGAATCAGGTCACTAAAGGTCATCTACCAGGACACAGGAGGCAGCAAGAATAGGCTATTTAACTCAGAATGTAGAATCTATCCCCTCTAATATCCTCACACTGATGTTGGATCCCCAAAGCATCCCCCCGGGATCTGGGCCAATAGCAGATTGGGAAGAGGAGCTGTGATCGTCTTGAGCTGGACTTGAACCATTAGGAATGGAAGGAAATGAGTATTTTCAGCCCACCTTGCTACTAGATTTGTCCCTGATATCATTAAAGCACTGGCTGAAAGATGCAAGTGACCTTGGAGGCCACTGATTCCAAACTCTTCATTTTACAGATCACAAAACTGAGGGCCAGGTAAGTGAAGATCATACAGGTGGCAATAACCAGAGGGAAGATTTGAATCCAACTCTCGCTCTAAGATAATTATTCTTTCCACTGTCCCATACTTCTTGTATCATATTTTATCAAAGTATATCCCAATAGAAATGCCGTGGGAAAAAAAAAAAAAACTGGGTACCACATCAAATAGCCAAATATTACAATAGATTTATGATCTGATTAATATAAGTATTCCTGGGCCAGCTAGGTGGTGCAGTGGATAGAACACCAGTCCTGAAGTCAGAAGGACCTGAGTTCAAATCCGGCCTCAGACACTTAGCACTTCTTAGCTAGGACCCTGGGCAAGTCATTTAACCTCAATTGCCTTAGGAAAAAAAAAATCATAGGTATTCTTTCCAATAGTACAAATTAAAGTCCATCTCATTCTCTTTTTGTCCATATCTATCTATACATTTGGGCAAATAGTTGACACAATGAATAGAGTTAGGGGCCTGAGTTCTAATCCAGGGATCCTGGGAAAGTTACTTAACCCTATTTGTCTCAGTTTCTTCATCTGGAAAATGGGCCAGAGAAGGAAATGGCAAACCACTCTAAAATCATTGCCATGGAAACTCCAAATGGGGTCACAACAACAACAATAACAAACCCCACCATTGGCCATCTGTCTGTCCCACGTTCTCAGGATTTCTCCTGAAGGTCCCATAGACCGTCATCTCTCATCCCTCATTGCCATCATGGAGCTGATCCGATCTCTTTTTCATCCCTATATTTCTTTGTCGATATTCTTCCCACCACTTCTCCATCCTCATTCTTTATTTCTAATGGGTTGCAGCTGTTTGTGCCCACATCAGCCTTTCCTTGAATCCCGTTGGCTGATTCTAAGCTTCAGTCCCGGAGACGGCCACGTTCCATGGCTCTTGGCCATAAATACTCTGAGTTCACGATTCCTCCAATGTTCCTTCCAAAACTACAGAATAACTTCCCTACTCACAAGACAGATTTATACCCTGGTGAAGTTAAGATTCTCTCAATATCCCAACAATTTCCCATCTTTCATCCTCATGAACTGATGCTCATTGCAATCCCCTGGGTGAGGTGGTAGAAGGTGATGAGATATACTACACATCCTTGGAGGAGCTCAAAATGTCTGTATAAACCTGAAAGAGTTCGTAAAAAATACAAAGCTGCAAAGGAGCAATTCCAACCGAGTGCCTTGGGAGTTAACAGAAAAAGAAAATGTCAAATTGCATTTTCTTCTTGGTGTGAGCGGTTAACCACAGTTGCATTTCAGCAATCAACAGAACAAGCAGAGATGCCCAGTGAAGGCCCCTTGAATAACTGAGCCGTGAGGCTGCCAATAATTTAAAGCTGTTTCTAAAGTGGAAAATCAAGCCTACATGTACCAATCCAAGAGGCAAGCTAAAGAAAATCTTCATTCAGTCACAATTCCTGCTTTCCTGATTAGATAACAAGGCATTCTGACTTGGTCTTGACAGCACGATGAAGCACTGGGAAAAGGCTCAGAAGATCTTGTTGTGAATCCAAGCTGTGAGATTCCTGGTTTGGCAGGACTTTGAAGAAGCCACTAAGTCTCCCTAAGCCTCGGTTTCCTCATCTGTAAAATGAGGGGAGGACTAAATGGTATCTTTGATCCCTTACAGCCACAGATTTGTGCTGCATGATTTCTGTGGTGTTTCCAGTTTGAAAGTTCTGCTTCTATTGTAAAGGCCTACTTCTCAAGTGGATCAATCAAGGAGAGATGTGTTATATTACGATGTGCTTGTGTAATACCTCCCAAACTGATGGATTTACGTATACCTGTTCCAGTATACTTTTCCAGAGTTCTGGCCCTCTATACTAGATAATAACAACAAGGAAACATCTAGTGAATCAATCAACTAGGTGAGACTGGAACTCATCAGGGATTGGTTGATGAGTTGGTCACATCCTGGCTTTTCTGGCTTTCCTTTTGTAGCCCCAACCCTTAGCGCAGAGCTTTGCACATAGTAGGCATTTAATAAATGTTTATTAATCGATTGAGTGAGTGATTGTGCCTTTGATTTGGAAGAAGTTTTGTACCAAGATGAACAATGTAGTAAATGCCTTAATTGAAAGCTAATTATGTCTAGCTGGTTAATTGATAATCAATGGGAGGAAGCTCTAGAAATAGCTCTTCAAATGAAACATTGAAAGTGGCAGGCATCCTTGGGACCCTGACCTGCCAATGCCAGTGGGGTGGAGAAGGAGTTTCACAGCACGAGTCACATTATGATCACTTCCAATATTTACGTTCTAAATTCATGTTGGTCCTTTCCACTACTGCTCATCAAGTGCTATTTGAAGTCAAGCGTACTGGGGAGAACCTCAGCATCTTCACTCAAAAGAAGATTTTAAGAGGAGTAGAGAAGAATGAATGCTCATACATGCAAGTTCAAATATAGGGCACCCCCATTTGGGGGTAGGAGGATTTGAAAACAATTCATTGTTTTTAATGGCCCCAAACCCTGGCTCCAGCCTGTTCAGTGATCTCATTTAAGTCCCCTCTTTTCTCTAATAATAGAAGAGAGAATTTCTCAAGTCCACTTGAGCTTCAAAATTATGGTATCACATAAGCTTCCAATCTTAGGCTTGGAAAGGACCTTAAATGCAAGACCTGGCCTTGCAATGTAGCTCAGCTGGCGGGGATGGGGAAGCAGTTGGAGGAGCAGCCATGGAGAAAAAGACCCAGGTCTTAAATTCTGCTTAAGTGTGATTCTTGCAAGCTGTCCTATCTCTGGGTGCTGAACCCAGCTCCTTCAGACTATGAGTCATCAATGTATCAGAGGAGGAAGTTTTCACATGGAGAGACTCCCTTTCCCTGAATTTGGACTTCCTTCTCCCCTTCCCATCCACTAAATCTAAGCTGACTGTGAAATACAATTTACAGAAAGAGATTTTCCATTAATACAAATGATTTTTCTATGTAGATAACTCTCCATTAGGGGAGGGAAAGAAGCAGTATTACTTTATTGGACAATCTTAACTAAGTTTTTTTTCCCCAGTTCTTTTAAGATTTTTATTTCTTTGAGGTTAAAGAAACACAAATTAAGAAATTTTCTTAACTCAAGCAAAATTGTTACTGTTCTGCCACCTATAATCTTAGAGAATTGTTGTTGTACAACCAGGAGCCAACTGAAGTAGGATTTGAATTCAGATTTTAGCCTTTTAGCCACGATACCATATTCCTTCTATTGTTGAACATTTGTAATATATACAGTAAGTTAGAGTACAACCAAAGTATTGATATGATGTTGATAGAGTAGATAAGGTTGGGACTTCCGTTAGAAAGCCCTGTTAGAGATCTAATCACAAAAACTTATTTTTGGTATAATTGTGAATAATCTATTTAACCCTTCTGAACCTATTCAATTTCCTCATTTGTATAATGGGGATAAGTGGAATAATATGTAAATGATGCTTTATAAACCTCAATGTCCTAGGTAAATGCCAGTGATTATTATTATCATTATTATTACTCTCAAATGTGTCTTTTTTACTGTTATGGGTTTGTGTTTCTTAAAGGGTGGGCTAGTCAATTAAATCTGCTTCTTCCCAATGATGGGAAAGCTAGTGCATTTAAATTGGTTATCAATCACAAATCCTACCTTATTCTTAATGTATCCAATGGATCAAGACAATAATCATTTCCTAATACAAACTGGTTTAGGCCTTAAATACTTTTCTATTAGCTTTGTAAACAGATTTTTCCCAGCAGGAAAAACAAAAAAACTTATGGCTTCCCAGTATAGTTCCTGGTATGACAAATGGAGCTTAGAGAGATCTCCCCAGTTTATATTTCTGACACTCTGATTATTTTGTGGATTTTTTTTTTTTTACAGGTTTTCCAAGGTATGGGAGAGTTGCTCTGTGGCCAAGAATGAGGACATCTCCCAGTATAGACCCAGGTCAGTTTCCCCAAGATTCATGAAATATCCACTGTGTGGGGGGTGGTTAGATAGTGAGGAGGGAGATCCATTGCCCTTGGCCATTACCTTAGTTGGGATAGGGAGAGGATATGAGACATATGCAAATAACAATTTGGAAAAGGTCCATTCCAATGACATCATGGATGGAGTACACTCCACCCTATTAATGCAAATTCGCAACTATTTTATTTCTTAGTTCTTTGAGAAAAGGGATTGGGGGGTGTGTGTGTGTGTGTGTGTGTGTGTGTGTGTGTGTGTGTGTGTCCTGGTACACAATAGATATTTGATTGATTGGTTATAGTGCCTGGGGGCACTGAAACACTAAGAGCCTCCCCTAACACATCACTGCCATATCCTCCTGACTCAAAGGTCAACTCTCTGAGTCACAAGTCCCAGCTTCCTCTCATTTTCCAGGTTGTGCTTTTCCATTCCCAGAAGTCATAGGAAACTGGGATTTTGGACTTGGAGATTGTCCTTCCCCTGCCCCTTAGGTACACCTCCATTTTGACAGTCTGAGTGTGAAAGTGAAGACAAAGGGGATCCAAAAAATTAAGAGTTTCACCCCCACAGAAAAGACCTAGTAGATGAAGAGTATCTATTGCCCAACTTCCCCATCTGTCCAGCATGAAGGAGTTGTTATCTGTCATTGGTGAAAGAGCCAGGATTCGAACCTAGTCTCTTGACTTTCAAGACCACTCTCTCCACTGTCCTCACCTCAGAGTTCTAGCTTCCTTCAAGTATCAGCCACAAGGATGCCTTCTGCAAGAGCCTTGTCCTCTCTCCCTGAAAGCTTTTGCCTTCCCTCTGAAATCACCTCCAATTTATGTTGAATAGAAGACAATAAAGCTAAAAAATTTAAGCTTTAAATTGCTCTATGACTTTTGGGACACCCTCTATATCTCATCTGTACATTTTGCTTGTGTCTTGTCTCCTTCGTTTGAATAAAAGTTCTTTTAAGGAAGATCCTGGTATTTTTGTTTTGTTTTTGCTCCCCTTTGTATCCCTCATTATTAACACAGTGTCTGGTCCATATTAGATACTTAATAAATACTTGTTGATTGCTTATGCATTGTTGCCCACAGACTAATGATGAATCTCAGCAGTACATTATGGGAACACAGAAAATAACTTCATCAAAACAGAGTCTGGCAGTGTTTACTTCTGATGAGCTAGAAAGGTTTCCATCAGGATTCATTAGGAGGTTTACATTTGGCTTTCCAGGAAACAAAAATGAAAACTACATACTGATGTCTTGCTTTATAACTCTGAAAATAAATAAAGGAAATAGTAGAAGGACCAGGATGTAATAACGGCTTCCCTGGGCTGGGGAGTTTGGGGAAAAACAAAGACGACAGAGGAAATGGATGTTTGGGATGGAAGAGAGGCACTAGAGGAGCCAGTGAGATGGGGGCACTCACCTGGGTTGACCCCAACCCCATGGAATCTAGAATTGCTTCAGCAAAGAACCCCAAAGAATGGAAGTATGACTCCAGTTTTGAGATAGCCCAAGGGATCATACCAAGTGACATTAGCCAAATAACCAAGAAAAAGTCCAGAAATGTAGTTGTTGCACCATCAGCCATGACCTGCCAGGCACAGGACTGGGGGGAAGATAGATGATTGAAATTGAACATGATAGAATAGAGTAGCACATTTATTCTACAGGCAGGAAATTGAACTGGACTGACAAAATTACCCAAAAACCAATGGGAAGAAATTCAGAAGCAAAACAAAATCAGTGCCCAGAAAGAAAATAGCAGAGAAAAAGTTGGAGTTAGTGATTTATAGTGATTAGGGTGGAGAAGGGAATGAACGTGCTTGATCTCTCTCCATGGATTTTGTTATTTATCTTTTAAATTTAAAAGGGCACAAAGCTGACTTGAAGAAATTGCCATCACACTTAATTCAGAAAATTTTCACCTCTCTCATCATCAGAGAGGTGGGGGACTATGGGTATGGAATGTTCCAGACTCAGTTGATATCTTGCTTTTTCTGACAGACTCTGCCCCTCCTTTTGTTCAAAGGAGGGAGAAGGGAAAGGCTATGTCTGTGTTGTAAAAACCAAAGACACCTATAGCTTACTTCTTGTGTCCATCTTAGGCAAATGACAACCTCCCAGGTTGATTTTTCTATCTCTAAAATAAGATCCCTGGACTAGTCTCTGAAATCCTTTCAGTTCTCGAGATATGATCTTAAAAAATATCAAGGGAAGGACAGGGAAAGGAAGAGGAAGAGACAAGAGAAGTGGAAGGAAATTTAAAATTGAGAATTTAAGATAAGTAGTAAGGCAATAAGTAACCCAATTGGAATAAAGCCATTGGATACATGTTAAGAGTAAGAAGATGATTTCTGAAGATATTGTACAGGCTTTGTATTTATGTCCAGAGTAGTTCTCTGGAGGATCTTGGGACCAGCCTTGATCTTAGTGGAGGAGTGCAGGAGGCAGGAGAGCCACCAGGAGGATGCTCAAAAATGGAAAATCCCATTTCTAGTCCTCTCAGCCCTTAAATACCTTGGTATGATTACATCATTACAGCATACCGAATATGTGTGAACTAGAGAACCATTATCTCATTAATCACATTGAGTTAACACCCTGCTGTAAGTATCTTTGCTCCAAGTACACTTTTCTTAGAGTTCGACAATATGTGGGTCTTCTACAAGTGGGGGGAAGAATCATGGCTGAAAATGAAAATGAAAATGCAGATGGCCCACTTTATGCCTGCAGAACCAACTTGTACATGTCCTATACAAAGACAAAAGTTGTTGAATTCACTTCCCAGAAGTATTTGAAAAGAGTCAAAGAGCTGAGAGATACAGAAGGTCTGTGGCCACCTAGGTGCACCCATCCCATTGGGAGAGTCACTTGGATGGAAGAGCTGAACCAGAATATTCTCATAAAAAGATCTGGAGTCTCCGTTATGTCCCTTTAATGGCCAGACTTTAAAACTGAAGAGACATGGGAAAAGCCTGAAAGGCACAATGAGGAGAAACCACACCAATTCAGTGAGTCTAAACAGACTCTGATTTCTAGCAGCTGTTTTTCAAAGCAGAACATGGGTGTCTATGTCTAAGAGACAAGAAGGGGGCTTGATGTCATGGAATCTCCTCTGGGGGGCTAAGAGAGACCCACCGAGGCAGGGACAACTGGGACTGGTCCTCCACTCAGAGTATGGGTCCTGTTTGCACAAATGTCTGGACTAATGACATCTAAAATTTGCCAAGTATGAAAATCCAGAAATTAGCCTGAATTTTCTGGGGCTTTCTTTGAGGGGAGAAGAATTTGTTTTTAGTCATGTGATCTTTTTAAATGGTAAATGAATGGGATTTTTGGAAAGGAGCTTATTTTGTTGTAGTTTTTGTTTTATTTTCCTTTGCAAAGATGATGACAATGAAATGTAGACAGTTTTGTAAATTCAATTTATGAGAAAAAATTGACATTGGGTTGTATCATGTTTGTGTTTTTTGGATTAGGAGGGGATGAGTCTATGTTGCTTATATAAAGAGAACTTCCTCTGAAGAGAGTTGATCTGGGTTGAAATCCTACATCCAACACCTGTTTGAGCCTCAGTTTCCTCATTTGTAGCATGAAGAGGTGGGATTATATGTACCTGAAATTTCTATAACACAGATCATAGCATATGAGGCGTCTATATTCTGATTTTTTTAAAATTAGAAACGCCACAATGTTCTAAAAAGGACTTTGCTGAAACCTTCCCCAAATTTGCTGTCATTTTGTACTGTTGTAAATCTATAGTACTAATGCTTTTTTCCACGCTAGACTAAGTTGGGAGGAATTAACACAAGAATGACATGCAGACTTGTCTACATGTTGTCTCCTGGTTAGATTATTAGTTCTTCAAAAAATAAGACCTAGTAGATGCTAGTCGAGATACTAATTATAGTGTCCAGCTAATTAGCATAGTGACTAGCATCTACTAGGGGCTTAATCACTGCTTGGTTGATGAGGTCCGACAGAGCAGGAAGGTGGAAGGTAAAAGAAATTATAAAGAAAACTCTTATGAACAGTATGGTACAACATGCTCTGGGTGGTCCAAGAACTTAGAAAAGGTAGAAGTCCAGAGCTTCTAGGAAGGTGGTCTTAGAGACACATCCTCAGAGCGACCATCTCTTCTCAAGAAAACACATCAATAAATAGATCAATAGATAGATATGATAGAAAAAATGGATAAATCAATAAATAGATCAAACAGGTCAAAAGAAACAAGTGATTAGAAGTCTTGGGATTCTAGAAGAAGAGTTGGTTTATGGGAAGCCCACGTTCGATCTTCTCAAGAATGTAAAAGGCTAATTTGAGGAAGAGGGATCAGCCTGATTCTGCTTGGCTTGATGGACAAGTGATGGGGAGGATTCCCCAAGAGGCCCATTTAGGCTGGACATCGGGACAAACTTCCTAATCAGGAGAACTTTTCCCAAGGAAGACCTGTAGTTCTGACAGCGGTGGGCTCCCCCAACTGGAGAACTTCACACCAAGGCTGGAAGATCTTTGGACAATTGTGTGGTAGACAGGAATCTTGTTTAGGGTCAAGCAGTCAAGCCACAATCATTTTTGAAGCATTAAGCACATACCAGACATTGTGCTAAGAGATGGATGCAGAGATACAGAGACAAAATAAAATGTTTCCTACCTTTAAGCTGCTTACATTCTATCAGGGAGACATACATACATATATATGTATATATGTATGTATGTATATATATATGTGTCAGTGTAACAAAAATATGAAATAAATATAATTAGGGGAGGCACTAACAGATGGGAGAGTCAAGAAAGCTTTTGTGTAGAGGGGAACATTTAAGTGGAGCTTTAAATGAAACCAGGAATTCTAAAAGATGGAAAACTGGCTTGGGGGGACAGCCAATGCACAGCCCTAGGGAGATGAGAGTCACATGAGAGGAACAGGAGTCAAATCTAGATAGACCAAAGACAGATTGAAGGGATAGAATGTATAATAAGACTGGAAATGCAGTTCCTGGCCAAAGGCTTTAAATACTCGACAAACAAGTTAATACTTGATCATGGAAGTCATAGAGAGCCACTGGAGTTTCTTGAGGAGGGTCATGGCTCTAGCTAGCTTCTGAAATCCTTTTTTACCTTTGAAATGGGGAAAATGCAGACCAAATGGGAAGAAAAGCCGAGAAGATAAAATGCTGGGCACTTTTAAAATTGTCCATGCAAGAATTTCTGAGGGAGGGGAAAGATTTGAATGGATGGCTGCTGAGACTGGCAAGAATTTTTAAAATTCTATTAATATTAGATCAGAGATGCCCCATCTTCCAGGCAGCCTTCCAGGATTTACCAGCCAGAAGTGATTATAACCTTCTCTGAACTAATGGAACCTTTTGTTTGTGCTTGTCTCGATGTCGATACAGGTACAATCAACATATATCAAGGCTTATTGAAGGCATAGAGTCATACGAAGATGTTTTAAAATGACTTGGTCCTTAAAGAAAGTTAAATTTAGTAAAAGAGAGGCTGGTGGGAATTGGGATAGAGCAATGGGCCTGGAATTAGGAAGCCTTGAGTTCAAATCTGACTGCAGACATTTACTAGCTGTATGACCCTGGGCAAATCATTTAACCTGTCTGCCTCAGTGTCTTCAACTGTAAAATGGGGATAATATTTACTTCTATCTTAAAGTGTTTTGAGGATCAAATACAGTGATATTTGTAAAACAGTGGCTGACATATAGTAGGTGTTAGATAAATCATACTTCTCTTCCCTTTCCCCTAAAGAAACAACATTTATTAAGGGTCTACTAAATGACAAGGCACTGGGCAGTTCTCTGATCATATCCCTGAGGCAATAGAAACATAGATACAATGGAGGAAGGATAGAGAACTGAATAAAGAATCCATGAAAAGCCAGAGAACTCCCCTTACAAGCTGGTGGTTTGTACAGGCAAATCTCTTCTACTTGACTGGAAGTTTCCAAAGGACAGGGACTGTCATACGTGGTTTGGTCCCTGTACTTTTGGCATTCTCACTGAATGGATTTTATTCAATTCACCACTGTCTACAAGGCTCCATGCCATAATACAAGAATCTATCAGTCTTGGCATTCAGAGGTTTACATTCAGCTAGAAATGACAGCAAGTGGTGAACAGAATTCTTGTTTAGGTGCAATTAATCAATCAACAAGCATTTTTCAGCATTCCCTCAATGCCAGACAGTGATCAGGACGGATGAGATAATTATAGGAAGCAGAGTACACTAATAGGAAAAGCGGGGGGTTGTTGTTCTGTCCTGTCCTACACTGTAGGACTGTATTGGGTGCTTTGCCATTTCCTTCTCCTGCTCATTTTACAGATGAGGAAACTGAGTCAAATAGGATGACGGACTTGCCCAGAAACACACAACTAGGAAGTATCTGAGGCTGGATTTGAACTCGTGTAAGTAAGTCTTCCTGACTCTAGGCCTGATGTTCTGTGCACTTTGGCATCACCTAGCTTTGGGAGTGAGGAGGGAGAAGGCTAAGCTTCCCACAGGAAGTAAAAAGACATAGATCTCCCCTCCTGACCCTACTGGCTGTGTGACCCTGGCATTTCACTCAAGTCTCTCTCAAGGTAAACTAATTATGGCATAAAACAAATACTAGTCACAGAAGGACATAAATCTTCCCAAGGAAAAAAATATTTGGTATGAAATTACAGTGAATACGTACAGTGAGCATCAGAGAATTAGTGCTTTGGAGGCAGAAGACTTGAGTTTGAATCCCAGTTTTGCCATTCATCACTTGTATGACTGCAGGCAAGTCAATTAACCAGTCTTGTCCTCAGTTTCCCCATTTATAGAATTATGGACTTGAGCTAAACGAGCTCAGATATCTTTTAGCTCTCCATTTGGGACCCTGAATCATTTTCAGAGGCAGAGAAATGAATACTCTGGTCAAACCCACTTCCAATAACATTCAGAAGCTATGACTCAGGTTCTCTTAAAAACAAGACAGTTTGGGCCATTTTTGGGGGGTTAACATCACACTGGGGTCTGAACTTACACCATTAACTCTAATAAAGCTGACTAGCTGGAAACCTCAAGCCATTTATCAGCCCACTGCTGTTTCTTATCTCCTTGGAGAAAGACTAACACTGTAAACCAAATATAGATCAGTGCTACCAGATGGTTTCTTTCCCAAACTTAAGGCTACTCCTTGGAGAGTCAAATTTAAATAAAAAATCAGGTTATTTCCTCTCCCTAGCAACATTTTACATTTTGGTCTCCTTAACACACAACTGTTTACTTCACAAACCTTCTGTTCTCTCGCTCAGGTGGTCAATTCAGTTCTGTAAACATTTATTAAGTACTTACTATGTGCAAGGCACTGGACTAAACACAGGAGAGATGAAAAAACAAATGTAGAACCTGGTTTCTAGAACCATACAGTCTTAGAAGGAGGATGTGAAACAGATACAAGGAAGCTTGATCCAAGGTAGAAGAATATGATTAGGGTAAATGAGAAATACAAAGTATTGGAAGAGAATGAGAGAAAGGAGGACACATTTTCAAGGAAAGCTACCTGAAAATAATCTCTTTGGGGGCTATCTTATGTCTACTCCCTGCCCTGTCAGTGAAGGAAAAAACAAGTTTTTATAATAAATATGGATGGTCTAGGAAAAGAAAGCACCACAGTGGCTGTACCTGAAATGTTTGCCTTATTCTGCATTTTGAGTCCATCCCTTCTGTCAAATGAAACTCAGTAATATATAATTCAGTTTGCCAAAGGACCAAAGTCCAATGGAAAAGGGATTTAGAGGCACCTGACTGGTGCAGTAGATGGGAAACTGAACCAGGAGTCAGGAAAACCTGAGTTGCAATTCAGCCTCCGACACTTACTGGGCGAGTCACTTAACCTGTTCACCTCAGTTTCCTCCACTGTAAAAATGGGGATAATAACAGCACCTACCTCAGAGGGTTGTTGTGAGGATTAACTCTTGACATTGTAAAGCACTTACACACAGTAAGTTCTCTATAAATGTTTATTCCTCCCCCAACCGTCCCTGTGAGAATAGTGTATGGTACAGTGTAAGTTCCTTAAAGGCTGATGGTAACTTGGGTTTTTATGTATTCCCAGTGCCCAGGACATAGTAGGAGTTAATAAATGTTGAATTAATTAATTGCTTCAGAGTCTCAGAATGCCCCAAGACTTCCTTGACGGTCCTAACTCCTTTGCCATTCACATTAACCATTTACAAAAGAACCAAGGGAATGGCCAAGTTATTGTTTAAACTGTGACATGAATTTGGGAGGGCAGTTCATCGAGTCTTATCTCTTGGAAGGACACTGCAGATGGATGATGAACTGGCTTCAGAATAGACTGGGAGGTGGAGACAAGTCTGTCTTACTTTTGAGAAGTTTTCAATGAGTTCAAACTAATGAAATAATGAACTAGCGTTATTGCATTGCATGGTGGGAAATTATGTAATAATTATAATTTACATTTATGCTGTGACATGTGGTTTATAAAACACTCCTCTCCCAAGAAACAATCCTAAGAAAGAGCTGAAAAATTATTACAATAACCATTCACAGATTAAGCTAGTCACACAGCTAATAAACACCTGAGGCAGGGTTCAAACCATAGTTTCCAGGATGTAAATTAGTCCAGTGCTGTACCCACGACACCACACTATCTCGTAACCTGAACGCCATCTCCAAAACTATGGGTGACCCAAAGGGTACAAGCAGATCACATGGTCGGTATATAAATAAGCTACATCATTTCCCACCAATGAAAATAGGGCATAAGTGACATTGATGACAGCGTCTGACCAGACAGGGAAGGGAGGCAGGCAGGGATAAGGGCAAAGGACCACTAGCCCAAGGTTTCCAGCACAATCCAGCCAATTCCCAGGGTTTCCAGCACAATCCGGCCGAGGCTCCCTCCAGGTCCCTGTTGCCTCAAGGGCAATCTCTTCTGTCTGGCTTTCAAAGCTCTTCAGTCTCGCTCCAACACATCTCTCCAGGCTTGCTGCAGCTTTCTTCCTCCTTGTGAATTCTATGTTTCAAACAAACTGTGGTTCTCCATCCCTAATATTCCATGTGCAAAAGGAGGGATATGCAGGACATGTAAACACTACATGCAAAGTCATGTCAAGGTGACAGGAAATCATTGACAGCTTGAGTAAAAGGTGGAAATCAGGGAAGTCTTCCTGGAGGAGATGTTTTTGTGTATACCATTCCTATACCTTATTCACTAAACCCTGTTGGGTCGGCGTATGCAGAGACATGGATATGGCTGGGCCAGGCGGAGAAAGTATAGACGGGAGAGTGTGCTTGATCCAGCCACATGGAAGACGCCATCAAGCATTAAAGTTTTCCACTTGAGCAACCTTTCAGCTACAAAAAACACATATCCCTGACCATTCATTAAATTCCAAAAAGTTAACCTTCCTCAAATGATAGACATGGGTTATTGCAGAGGGATAGACAGCCAGCTAGTAAAGGAGATAAAAGCTTTAATAGTGCCTGGGGTCAGTGTAGTGTTCTCTGCTCAGAACTGGATGGGAAATCTGGGGGCCTGAATTCAAGTCTCGTCATTTGCCTATTGTTCAAGCCTTCCATCTCTCAAGGCCTCAGTGGTTCCAACTGTCAAATAAGAGAGTTGGGCTAGGGATTCTCTGAGGTTCCTAAGAACCCTATTTTTTAAAAACCATGTCTCAATGGCCTGGGCAGCCAGAATCAAAAGAGAAAAAAATACTCTCTTAAAAAAGGAAAATGATAGTCAGTGGGTCCACCTAGACAGAACCTAGCACTCCAAGAAAGCCCCTTGCCAGCTGCATCTGAGTGCTGGGGACAGGTATGAATGGCCAGGCTTTTCTTAGTCCACACTGGGACTCTCCTTTGGGTTGGAAGCCAGTCCCTTCCATGTAAACATGGGCTTGTTTCTTATCCTCTGTGACCAGATTCTCCCTCCCCAGCAGTGATGGGGGATGCAGTGTTATCTCTCCCAGCCATATCCCTACCATGGGCAGAGACCCAGGTCTTCTTCCTTTGTCATTATTTTGGTTCACTCTTGTCTTTTTAAAGATAGAACAAATCTTGCTATTTCATGGCCCTGAGATCAGGAATTAGGTGACCTCTGTTTTCAAAGCCCCGAGAACACTATGGATAGTTCCACTATTAAAAACAGTTAAAAATAACAGGTTTAAAAAATAGATTTAGGATTTCATTGGTTTAGGGAATTTCCAGGGAGGAAAGCCCCTCTCCTAATGTAGGTCAGACGCACTGGAGAACACTAACCTCTTGGAAAAGAGCACTGGGAGATTCCATGTTTTGTCCAGGCCCACACAGCTGGCATGTATCACAGGTGAGACTTAAATCCAGGACTTCCTGAGTCCAAGAGTGGCTGCCAGCTATGCTGTCTTGTTAACCCTAGAATGGAGGTTCTTACTTTTCTGTGGGCCCAGGACTTTTTTGGTGAAACCCTTTTCAGAAGAATGTTGGAAATAATTGAAGGAGATGCTAGATTTCAGTTAGAAGTTAATGGAAATAGAGAAAAATAGTGAAAACTCCTCACTTTTCTTAGCTTATGCATCTCATCAGTTGGCAAATCTTGGGATTTTAGCTGCCTTTCCTCTTCCCGCATGACGACCACCTTCGTTCAAGTCTTCATCCCTTGTTTCCTGGTCTATGGCAGGGACATCCCATTTGGTCTTCCAGTATTGTTGTCTACCTCCCAATCCTGCCGTACAACACAATATTGTTTTCAGAGCTTAGCTTTAGGTGCTTCTTGAGCCTAATTTTAAAGATTTTTAGCCTAATTTCCATATACCTTGAGATCAATTTCTACCATTTTAAAGCTAGAATTTTCTTTTTTTTATTCATTTTTCCAAATTATCCCCTCCCTCCCTCCACTCCCTCCCCCCGATGGCAGGTAATCCCATACATTTTACATGTGTTACAATATAACCTAGATACAATATATGTGTGTAAATACCATTTTCTTGTTGCACATTAATTATTATAAAGCTAGAATTTTCATGAGCAAAAACAAAAAAAAATGTGAACACTGCATGGTAGAGTAGACATTTAATAAATGCTTGTTGACTGACATTGTGAAAAGGCTTCTTTCCCAGAAACTCCCAAGATTCTATAATAGGAATGAAGTGAACTTTTGTGCCTCACCTTGATGATCGATTGATTTCACTGAAAAGATTGGAAAAAGCTTTTCTTTTGATAACACATTCATGAAAGCACTTGCTATTGATGGGAAAATTCTGTAACTTGACAACTTGACATCCACATAATGAAAAAAATACACTGTTTTCTCTACCCGTGGCCAAGGATGACAAAAAAAGAGGGTGGATTTGACCCTATGATCTCTTTCTTGAGTATTTCTATCTCAAAGTGCTCAAAGACAATAAAACGGCCTGTTCTATTCCCAACTTCATCATTCCTTTTTCTATGGTTGCAAAAAGCTGGAAAAAAGTGGGGGCACAGTGATGGGGTGGAAGATTGAGGATCTTTGGCATAGGAATATGAAATATTCAGAGAAACATGGGGAAACTGGGATGAATTGGGCCAGAAAGAAAGAAGCACAATTAAGAGAACAAATATTGATCAGAATAAATCAATCAACAAACGTTTATTAAGTGCCTACCATGTACCAAGACCTGTGCTGTTTTTTTTTTTATTTTATTTTTTTAAGAAAAAAGAAAACAAACACAAAATGCTCAACAGAAGCCAGGCTCAGAGCAACTGGAACGACCAGTCTTCATCGTAGAAAATAGATACCTCCTGGGGCAGCTAGGTAGTGCAGTAGATAGAGCACCAGCCCTGAAGTCAGGAGGACCAGAATTCAAATGTGATCTCAGACACTTAACACTTCCTGGCTGTGTGACCCTGGGCAAGTCACTTAATCCTAATTGCCTGAGGAAAAAAGAAAGAAAGAAAGAAAGAAAGAAAGAAAGAAAGAAAGAAAGAAAGAAAGAAAGAAAGAAAGAAAGAAAGAAAGAAAGAAAGAAAAGAAAAGAAAAGAAAAGAAAAGAAAAGAAAAGAAAAGAAAAGAAAAGAAAAGAAAAGAAAAGAAAAGAAAAGAAAAAAAGGAAAAAGAAAAGAAAAGAAAAAAAAAAGAAAATAGATACCCCCTTCCTCAGTAGAAAGGTGAGGGACTGCAGGCAGAGAATATTGCTTCTATTCATTGCATGTTTTAT
This sequence comes from Sminthopsis crassicaudata, assembly GCF_048593235.1. Taxonomy (NCBI): domain Eukaryota; kingdom Metazoa; phylum Chordata; class Mammalia; order Dasyuromorphia; family Dasyuridae; genus Sminthopsis; species Sminthopsis crassicaudata. The sequence goes on along the minus strand of NC_133620.1, from coordinate 472,155,406 downwards.
TTTTTCACATTGTCTTAGATTTCAACCTGGAAGAACATCAGTAATCATTTAGTTGCTCCTCCCATCATTTTACAGACTTGTAACTGAGGAACAGAAATTGATTGGCTTGTTGGAAGTCACACAGGTAGTAAATGGAAGAGCTAAGACTTGAAATCAAGTTTTCTCCCATCAAATCTGACAAGCTTGTTTCTACACACCCCTCCCCCACTTTCCCCATTATGCTTTTGCTTAAAATTGGTTGTGGAGGAAGACAAAACTCTATTTGGAAATGGCTAGAAAGTGAAGGATTGGATTTGTGGTTCCATCCATATAAGGAACTCCCTGGTGAGGAAAATTCTTTTGCCAATGCAGATCAGCCCCTTCTTTATGACTTGGATCAATGCTCCGACTCAACTGAAAGATTAATTGAACCAATCTGAATTAGGGGCAGGACTTGAACCCAGAGCTGAGCCAGATCTCTGCCATTACACCTTCACTCCCTCTACTGGAGAGAACTGTGGAATCAAAACACATTGTGGGAGAGGGGCAGCAATGCATGCTTAAGATTTTTTTTTTTTATTAGTGAAGAAAACTCCTCAAAGGGAAATTTCTTCCACTGATAGATGGAGTGCATCTGGTACTGTCTTAGACCCTCACCTTAGGCTGAGAGGGTACCTTGGGTTGCACAGCCAAAGGGTATCACAAAGGGTATAGGAACACCATCTTTCTGATTGAGGTCAGTACTCCACCCACTGCCTAGCACTGCCTCTCCGTTTCCATAGAACTTAGCTGTGATTGTATTGTCAACAGCAGTTGATAATAGTAATAACAACATAAGAAGTTTAAAAAAAAAAAAAGGACACTCTTTGAAGAATTTTTGTATAAAAAAAAGTCAGATAAGGGACAGAGAGCTATGGCTGGGATGGGCTGCATGCCATGCAGTTGCAACAAAAGCACTGATAATAAATCTCATTCCTTTCTAGCCAACAAAGCATTTGGTATCGTGGGAACAAGCTTTCTGTCCCTCACATTTCTATAGCTCTAGGAGAGACACTGAAATATTTTGTGGTTTTATTGAAGTGTGAGAGAAAACAATTTTATCATATTCAAACACAAGATTTCTGAAACCAAAAACTTTCCCTGAGAGAATATTCATCTTTTCGTTCTCTAGAGCAGTTAGGATGTGGAAAGTGGCAAACGGGAGAGGGTCAGGAGAGGGGGCCCAGGGTCTATGATTTCACTTCAGTGTTACCTTTTGGTAGAAGGGAAGATTCAATGAAGGAGAAGTTTAAAGGGGAAACAATATAAAAAGAAAAGGCAAATATAATAAGAATACCAATGGTGGTAGATAATATTCATTAAGCATTTTGAGATTTCCAAGTTGTATTAAATATATATGACTGCACCTGATCCTTATAGCAGTATGAAAAAGCTGTTATTACTATTCCTATTTTACAGATAAGGAAACTGAGGATGAGGAAGTTTAAGTAAATGGCCCAAAGTCATAGAGGTCATAATTGACTTCCAAGTCTCTTACTCTAGGCATCCTTGACAAAAATGAAAACTATGAGAAAGAAAGAAAGAAAGAAAGAAAGAAAGAAAGAAAGAAAGAAAGAAAGAAAGAAAGAAAGAAAGAAAGAAAGAAAGGAAGGAAGGAAGGAAGGAAGGAAGGAAGGAAGGAAGGAAGGAAGAAGAAAGAAAGAAAGAAAGAAAGAAAGAAAGAAAGAAGAAAGAAAGAAAAGAAAGAAAGAAAGAAAGAAAGAAAGAAAGAAAGAAAGAAAGAAAGGAAGAAAGAAAGAAAGAAAGGAAGGAAGGAAAGGAAGGAAGGAAAGAAGGAAAGGAAGGAAGGAAGGAAGGAAGGAAGGAAGGAAGGAAGGAAGGAAGGAAGGAAGGAAGGAAGAAAGAAAAAGAAAAAGAAGGAAGAAAGAAAGAAAGAAAGAAAGGGAGAAAGGAAGAAAGGGAGGGAGAAAGGAAGAAAGGGAGGGAGGAAGTGAAGGTGGAAGGAAGAAAGAATGTGATAAAGGTCTCAGCCACTAATTACATGCTTATCTTTGGCTCCATACAAAGGACCTTTCTTGAAAATACAAAATGAGACTTTGGTTCTAGTTTTAAGCTCACAGAATCATGGAATGTTGCAGTAGAAAGGGACTTTGTGATCCCAGGGATCAAAGGTTATCTCATTCAGTCTATTCATTGGACAGGATGAGGAAACTGAGGTCTGGGAAAGTGAAGGGATGGGTATAAGAAAAATTTCAATTGAGGACTGTGTTTGTCCTTTCTGTATCTCTCTGTCTGTCCCTGTCTCTTTCTGTTTCTCTCTCTGACTCTATCTTTGTCTCTGTCTCTACTCTGTTTCTCTCTTTGTCCTCTCTCCCTTTCCCTCCCAATCCACTTTTCACCAAGATGTATGGCCCCTTTTTTTCATGATGCTGTTGTCTAATTACCACAGAAGGCTGGCCAAGTCTATCAGTGTGGGGAGAATCTCATGTGAATATTTGTGCTTGTATCAAAATTTATCCTTCCTTTATTCCTCAGACCTTCTTAGCACTATCACTCTTTCTCTCCTCCTTCCCTTGAGTCACTAAAGATAAAACTGAAGCTGAGCTGTCCCCTCCCTCCATTCCCTCCCACCTTTTCTAAGAAGCTATTCATTCAATCACTTCTTTCTCACAAATCTTCAACCACTTTCATACTGCAAGTTTCTTTTCATCTATCTTAAAAACAAACAAAAAAAAAACATGCTTAGGTATCCAAAATTCTAAAAATGGATTTTCCTAAATCCTCTTATCCTCTTCTTTCTTCTTTCTTCTTTCTTTCTTTCTTTCTTTCTTTCTTTCTTTCTTTCTTTCTTTCTTTCTTTCTTTCTTCTTTCTTTCTTTCTTTCTTTCTTTCTTTCTTTCTTTCTTTCTTTCTTCCTTCTTCTTCTTCTTCTTCTTCTTCTTCTTCTTCTTCTTCTTCTTCTTCTTCTTCTTCTTCTTCTTCTTCTTCTTCTTCTTCTTCTTCTTCTTCTCCTCCTCCTCCTCCTCCTCCTCCTCTTCTTCTTTTCCTCCTCTCCCTCTTCATCCTTCATCTTCTTCTCTTCCTCCTCCTCCTTTTTTGTCTTCTTTATCATTTCTCTCTCCCTCCTTCCATTTCTCTCTCTCCCCTCCTCCTTCTCCTCCTCCTCTTCCTCCTCCTCCTTATCATCATCATCATCTTCTATCAATATCTCTACACAGATGACTCCCAAATCTATGTACTAACCCCAGTCTATGTCCTGAGCAACTCCACACAAAACTCATAATGTTTTGGACATTTCAAGCCAGATGTTCCTTAAAGATCTCCAAATAGGACTCAAAATTTTTCTCCCAAGAACATTCCTGTCTTTTGAATTTTCCCTGTTTCTTACAAAGGCATCATCATTCTTGCAAGATCCTAAGTTCTTCACTTGGGAGTTACCTTTCTATCCCTTCTAGCTGTTATGCCATCTCCCTCACTCCCTTTGCTATTAAAGTCTTGGGAAAAAAAGTGTTTATATAAAGCACTTGTAATCATGCACACCTAAGTTCAAATCCAGCCTCAGGGAGTTGTATGACTCTGGCCAAGTATCTTAATCTCAATAGCCTTTACCCTCTGCCCCCCCCCCCCCACAAAAAAGTATCTATATTTTGGAAAATAAGGTGCACAGTTTCCCAAAGTTGTTCCAGTCAATCCTTCTCTGAATGCATTTTGGGTTTAATTAATTGTCCATCATTTTCAGTGGACCAACTCTCTAGGCTATCCATGCAACAGCACAACACTGACAAGAGATGGAAAGGGAAGTGGGAAGTCATGTTGCAAGAATCAAGGGGTAATCAATAGCTAGAAAGCTTTGTGGGCTCCCCTGTTTCTGGGCCGATTCAGAGGAAGTCCCAGCCTCCATTCCCTCTTTGTAGCTTAGTGGAAAGAGCCCTGGGTTTAAAATTGAGGACTCGGATTAAAATCCCAGTTCTATCACTTACTATCTATGAGACTTTGGGCAAGTAATTTCTGTTTGCTCTAAGCCTCAGTTTCTTCATCTGTAAAATAAGAGTTGGCCTAAAAGACTGCTGACCTCTCTCCCAGCTTGGGACCTATGACTCTATGACCCTCAGGCTCCTGTAGTTCATTTTAACTGATCCATAGAACTCATGAAGGGGAGCTTCTTGAGCAGGAAAAGGGGTGTGCTTAAACCTGTGCTTTTAGACCATCACTTTGGCTACTTGGTGGAGGCCGGATGGGAGAGGATAGACAGAGATAGATGGCTGAGGTGCTTGAGTTGGCCTGAAAGTGGTCCATGTGCTGGAGAATTTGGGTTGGAATCTTAGCTCTGCCTCTTATTACCTGTGTGACCTTGGGCAAATCAATAAACTTCTATGAGCCTCAGTTTCCCCATTTATAAAATGAGGGGATTGAACTACATGGACTTTACAGTCCCTTCTAGCTCTGTCTGTGATCCTACAATCCTAAATAATTTCCTTTCTCTGAGCCTCAGTTTCCCCATTTGTAAAATGAGGGGATTGGACTAGATGGCTTCTGAGTCTTTGATAGCTTTAAATCTTTGTGTGTCTGAGTCTTTCAGATAATTTCAGACAAAATGGCAAAGGCAAAGGCAGATGCTCCATGAAATTGTAGATGTAGCATCCATGATGGTAATAATAATGATAATGTTAACTAACATTTATATAGTGCTTAGTATACATCAGGCACTGTATTAATGCTTTACAATTATTATCTCATTTTATCTTCACACAACCCTGCAATCATGATAGTATTAGTCTCATCATGCAAAGGAGAAAACGGATAAGTGACTTATCCAGGGTCATACAACTAGTAAGTGTTGGAGGTCAAATTTGAACTTCCTATCTCCAAGCCTGAGTCTTCTATTCACTTCACCCAGCTTCCCAATATACCCATTTTATTGACTTTTATGGGCTCTTTTCATAGAATTTTATTCTCAACCCATTGATCCTTTAAATGAATAAGTCCATTGGATATTTTTTCATGTTTTTAAAGCTTTTAATTAAAAAAAAATAAAATGGATATTTTATAAATGTTTCCTGGGAATCAGAAAAAATAAACTTTCTTCTCTGCTGGAGCACATGGGTCCATTTGGTGTCTGGTTCTGTTTCTGAGATGCTCACCCTCTGTACCTATGAATATTCATAAGCCTCACCAACTGTGCGCATTTGCATAGTAGGTGATAACTCTCACATTGCCTGGCAACTGACAGAAGCAAAATCACTGCTGGAGAAAAATATGCAGACCCAGCCAGAGCTGAGTTTTAATGTTTCCAACCAAAATAGCTCCTTCTGCCGGCAGCCAGCCTGAGCTGTGATCGGTGCCGGCTTCTCACCAGCTGCCTCTTCCTCATCAGGCTCCTGAGAGCCATGCAGAGATTCTTTCCCTTTACAAAAAGAGGGCTCTACAGATAGTCCACTGCAGCCCATCAGAACTTGCTGGGAAAGCATCAGTCTTGGCCTGCTGATACAGAACCAAAAAGATAGTGACTGTTTCCCCTACTACCTCTGAGAACTAGCAGCCTCTCCCCATTTGAAGTGAAAGAAACCATTGTTTCCCCCCAAATAAATCCTTGGTTTTTGTTGTCTTCAGCAGAGAAAAATAATAGAATCCTAAAACCAAAGTTAGAAGAGATCTCAGAGTCCAATCCTCATCATTTTACAGATGAGGAAACTGAGACCCAGGGAAGTGAACAAATTTGTCCCATTTTCACAGAAGCATTAAGCCCCAGAGGTGAGATTTGAACTTGAGTCCTCTGAATCCTTTGGGGATTCTGTGCATTTGCATACAGACATTCTGATACTTTCCTCTTAGAGTGGTGTCTGGCCAGGATGAAGCTCTGAAAAGGATTTTGGAAATTTCAGAATCTCAGAGCCAGGAGAGACCTCAGAGGCCATTGAGTCCCATCTGTACTTGGCCAGAAATGATTTTTACATCATCACCTCCAATAGGTAGCCATGCAGCCGGGACCTGAAGACTATAAGTGAATGGGAACCTCCTATCTGGTGGTCAGCCCATTCCACTTTGGGGCAGCTCTAGCTTCTCAAGCATGTCTCCTTGTCCATCCTACTCATTACTCCTGGTCCTGCTCTCTGATGTTATTGTTCAGTCATTCAATTGTATCCTACCCTACATGGCCTCATGGACTGTGTCTTGGCAAAGATATTGGAGTGCTTTGCTATTTCCATTGTGTCACCATTTTACAAATGAAGGACTAGGGAAAATAAGGGTAAAAGCCTGAGGCCAAATTTAAACTCAGATTTTTGTGACCCCTGGCCTGGTGCTCTATCTACAATTCCACTTAGTGTTCCCTCTGGGCTAAATCTATTCCATCAGCCAAGTGATGGTCCTCCAAATATTTGAAGACAACCATTATGTGCCAACCCCATCTCAGGCTTCCCTTTTTTAGGGTAAACACACTCTTTCTAATTCTCACTCTCATGAGGTCAGTTTTGGAGCTGAAAGGGACCTTGGGGACCATAGAGTGTTCACCAAGCCAAACTGTAAGGGACTTGCCCAGCATTACCCAGGTAGTAGATATTTGAGGCAAGATTTGAATTTGTTCTTCCTGACACCAAGTCCATTGCTCTTCCCATGCAACAGCCTTAGTTTCTTTTTTATTTATTTATTTCTTTTTTATTTTATTTTATTTTATTATTATTTTTTCTTAGTTTCTTTAGATAGGATTTTTAGAGCTCAGTCTCAAGGCCCTTGGCCATCCTAGTTGTCAGCTTCCAGATGCTCCCCTGCTTACCACCATCTTTGTTAAAATATGGCACCCACATGCGACCTGAGCCTTGCACATATTGCCTATCAAGAACAGAGGCCAGAATACCTACTACCTCTTGTTTCCTGGACACTACATCTCTCTTAATGCAACCAAGCATTGAATTAGAGTGTCCAGCTACTAGGTAACTTATAAAAACAATCAGTTCTCCCAGCTCTGTTTCAGACAAACTTTCTCCCATCCTGTGTTTGTGAAAGTGATTTTTAAAAGACTTTATGTGAATCCCTATTTGATTTCAGAGCAGCCAGGTGGCTCAGTAGATAGAGTGCTGAGCTTGAAGACAGGAAGGCCTGTTCAAATCTGACTCAAATATTTACAAGCTGTGTGACTTTGAACAAGGCACTTTATATTGTTTTCTTCAGCTTCTTCATGTGGAAAATGAACTGGAGAAAGAAACAGTAAATCACTTCAGTGTCTTTGTGAAGAAAAACCCAAATGGGATCATGAAGAGTTGGACACCACTAAAACAATAAATTTCATCTTATTCGGTTCAGTTCAATGGCAAGATATTTTCAATCCCAATGTTGTGATCAGGGGTGTGGACTATCCTTAACTCTGTGTCATCTGAAAATTCCATGGCTATACCACCCATGTCATTATCTAGTTCCCTGACAAAGTTAATAGACTAAGGCTATTCCAACAACATACATGGGACCTCTCCATGGTACTGAACCAAAGATGCTCTTTCAAGTCTATAGTCAACTCTTTATGTCTATTTTGTGAATTGGGTCTTAAAAAGCATTTAGGATCCAATTAATTGTATTTTCAACTACAGGCAGACAGGTGGAACAATGGAGAAATTACTGAGTTTAAAGTCATGAGGACCTGAGTTCAAATTTGACTTCAGACACCTCCTAGCTATGTGATCCTTGGCAAGTCACTTAGCCCTATTTGCCTCAGTTTCCTCATCTGTAAAATGAGTTGAAGAAGGAAATGGCAAACTACTCCAGTATCTCTGTCAAGAAAATCTCAAATGGGATCATGAAGAGTTGAAAATGTCTTAAACAACAACAAACTTTCATCTAGCCTACAACTCTCCACTGGGATTCCAAGAATCCAGCAGTTCTTTTAAACAATTTGTTAAGATAGTGCAGGCTCTAAGATTACTATCCCAAACAACCATTCTCAATGGCAAAATGGCTCCCCAGAGGGCAGCTTTTATGTGTCCCCTTTAATTTCTAGGATTTTTAAACTAAGTACCCTATTATAATAGTTCCCAAGATTATTATGAGCCTTAAAGAAATCATGTATCTAGAGCAGTCTGCATAAAGTAAGCAGAACCAGGAAAACTATATAGACAATGACTGCAATCATACACATGGAATGACTAGTAAAACTCAACTGAATATTGGGGAGTTACAATGACTAATCTTGGGTCTTAGAAGAGATGAGAACACCTATCTTCCTCTTAGATGGAGGCTATGTTGTCAGTCAAAAGCAAAATGTTGGATAGTTTTGCCATTTTTTTTTTCCTTTTTTCAATTTTTATTACAAGAGAAGTCTTACTGGGATGGGTAAGGAAAGAAGAGGTATGTTCAGAAATTCCTGTGACTCCAAACAAAAGGCACTGGTTAAAAAAATAAAGCACTTTTCAAAGCTTAAAGTATTATGTAAATGTCAGCTATTAGTGGCAAAAGATAAATAAAGCCTGACTAAAAGAAATATGGATCTGTGCCAATCCCCGTCCTAGCTATAATTACAGTTATGCACCAAATTTTGAAAATGAACAAATTTAAATGAATAATTTTTAAAAGGTTGTTCATTTAAAAACATGTTATTTTCCATTTAGATTTACATTTTTGTCAGCAACATTTATTTTTTCAGCAAAAGAGACACAGCCCAGCTTAGCACCTACTTAGAGAGAACCATTAGTCAAAATACAAAGCTTTGAGATGGGGCTTCCATTGTCTATCAAGCAGAACAGTAGGTACTTTCCTACCTAACCTGGTCCCACCTTACTCCCCCTGGGCAGCAGTCATCACAGTGTGATCTCTCAGGTCTGTCAATCACAGCTGGGGTTTTGATTCCTCCTCATCACCTGAACCTGTCTTCATTATTTATTGTAATATTTTCACATCCTGAATGGATGAATGGATGAAAGGTATTTATTAAGCACCTGCTGTGTGTTATGTATGAATTACAAATTAATATATGAATAAATGACTCATTTACAGGATTGATTGGGGAACATGTTCACATTGCTTTCCCTAGGCATCAAAGTTACTGGGTTCAGCTCCGACTCCAAAGTCCTTATGAAGATGAGGGATATGGGGGATATGGGAGATGATCATGGAGGGTCCCTTCTCTCTTCTCTTTTGCCTCTTTCTTCTAATACTTCAGGGATCTATGATTTTGTGAGCATAAACAGTCTTTCCTTTACGGCTTATTGCAACCCCTCTTCTATCCCGTTCCCTTAACACACATATTTTTATGTGTACTGGCTTCAAGATATGCTATTGTCCCCCGGGGGCCAACTTGGCAATTAGCCTCCCCAAACTTTTCCAGGATCATAAGCTCACAGATTCAGAGCTGGAAGGGAATGTCAGAGTCATCTAAATCAGACCTTTCTTTTTGGCCCAGAATGATTAAAGAGATTTGAGCAATGTCCCATAATCAGCAAGTATCATGGGAAAATACTGCATGCAGGTCTTTTGACACCAAAACAAGTACTCCTTCCACTAGATTCAGAGTTGGAAGGGACCTTATAAACATCTTTATCCAATCCTCTCATTTTATGGATGAAGAAACTGAGGCAGAGATTAGTTAAATGACCTAGTACCATAAGATCAAAGATGTAGAGATAGGAGGGACTTTAGAGATCATCTTAAGAGGAAGAAACTGACGCTCAAGGACAAGAAACAGTATACTTAAGCTCTCACATGGGATCACATCTAGATTCAGAACAATTTCAGTGTTGGTTATGTCTTTGTATGAGTCATTGATGCCCTTTTTACTTCTCCTTCTTTTTAAAAATTCCTTGGGTTCCTTCAAGACCCTATTCAAATGCTCCTCTCTTTTCTTCTGTAAGTGCTCTTTCCCATTGGAATTATTCTGTGTCTACTAATGTTGTGCATATTCTAATTTTGTAGTAGAACATAAACCTGCCTGCAACATAGTTGTAATTGTACCCAGTAGGTGCCTAATAAATATTTGTTGGATGAAATTGAGGTAAAAAAGGATCCCTATTCGGCCACTTTTCATTTCTAATCACATGCGTCCTTTCCAATGGCCTTCCCACACTTCTTACATTAAGTACTCATTGATTGGTGACATAGTCCACCATGTGTCCCCCATTGACTTTAGAGTCACCCATACATTTGATCCTTTGAACATAGTGGGGTTCCAAGTTTTGTAACTATATAGGATAACTGAGAGAATGTTTGTGGTAAAAGCATGGAGCTATCTGGGAGCATCAGAAGTGCTGAGCCATTTCTGAAATACAACCCAGCTCATTAACTCCTTCCTCTCCTTGACCTTTAAAGCCAAATCATTATCTATGGCCAATTTCTGTCCAAAGTCTATGTCGTGATGTATTAATTCAATGGGCTGTCCATCATGCCCTACATGGAGCAATCTAAGCAATCTGTGTTCTTCATCCACTTGGTTTTTCTTTCATGGATTATTTGACTGGTTTTCTTTTGCATGGCCATTAATCTCAATGAGAAGACCACATAGTGTTCTTGGACTTGATGCAAAAATAATGGCGTCATAGACAAACAGGCACATCTGGAGAAGTGCAATAAATATGAAATTTCATTTGATTTCCTTTTGTCTCTCTGTCCCACAGATGGCTGTGTGAGTGCCAGCTGCTATTCCCTTCATGATTAGTCTGATGGTTATTTCAAGTTATGCATATGGGAGGGTAAAATCCCATAGCTGAGGTTTAGCTTCTCTATACCCAACCAGCAATCCAAGCTCTGCCTTGAACCCGCCAATATTTATTACGAATAGGATCAAATTTATTCTTGAGAACAGTCGGGTACTTGTTTGTCAGTCTGTGGGATAACTTGTCCTTTTCCCACAGGGGATCAGACCACTGAGGAGTATAGTGGAGAGAGAGCTGAATTTGAAATAAGAGAAGTCAAGATCTAAAGCTCACTCTGCTACTTCATTAGTTATGGGCTTTTGGGTAGTCACTTTAAGTCCCTGGTTTTCAGTTTCTTTATCTACAAAACAAATTTCTTAGAAGAGGCTTAAATGATCTCAGAGATCCTTACTCACTCTAGCTCTCTATCTTATGATTCTTAATCCCTGAACCTCTCTGGACTTCAATTTCCTTACCTGTACAATGAGGGGATTGACCTACATGGCTTCTGAGATGTCTTCCATTTTGAGATCCTATGACTCCTGAGACCTCCTTCTGCTTAGAAATCTCAACTAGAACCTAGGGACTGACTCATCAGGATTTGCAAAGCACTTCATTAGTGTGTGTGCTTTGTTTATTCTCAGGATGGTGAAAAATGTACTGATCAACATATCTCTACCCATTCTGAAATGAAAGCTTGTACATGCTAACCAGGGCAAGACATTAAACTACCTAATTAGTGTATTAGCATGAATTCATTTACCCAACTAATTTCACTGCCATCTCCTTTCTCCTCTCTCAAATTAGGCTCCTAAGGGCATGGGATAAACACATAGCTCCGTTCTGATGGGGGAAGGAAGGAATAAATGAACAGACAAATGAAGGGAAGGGAAGGAGGGGAGAAAAGGGAAGAAAAGAGGAAGAAAGGAAGAGGAGAAAAAAAGAAAATGTCAATGATATGCCAAGCACTGTGCTAAATGCTGAGGCCAGACATATTGGAAGGTTAGTAGAGTATTGTGCAAAAAGAAGGCATTTAGAAATTGTTTATGGAAGGAAAAAAGGAAAAGAAAGGGAGAAAAAGAGATGGAGATGAGGTCTGGTGGGATTTTACCATTGGGAATATTGGGCTCTTGGAAAGCAGGGAAGGGATACAAAGGGAAAGTGATAAATGTAGGAAAAGAGCTAAGAAGAATAAGTTCTAGCCAGACCTAATCATATGTACAGAGGTTGAAGGTGGGAACATGGAAGAATCAGAGATGTCAGGCAGATGGTGATAGGGTGCAGGGTTGGGAGGTATTATGTGATTGGATAAATTGTTCTTTTCTATTTCTACTATATTTATTGATGATTTGATAAGAATGATCTGAGCCTTTTCCACATCCATCAATGGATGATGAGCTGATCAGCATGGGAACTCCCTCCATCAGTGCCAACTTCCATTATATTCAATTCTTCTTTTCCCATGTGATCTTTGACCATGTTCCTTTATTAATCCTCCATGGATGCCCTAGCCAACACAATAGCAGCCAATCTTGTAGCCTTACACAGACATTAGAGTAGTTTTCAAGTCATCCCTCTGTCATTTTTTATTTTGATGAAATAATAAATTCACTCACTTTCTAGATGACATGCTTTATGGACACCAAAATTTCAGCATGTGGTCAACAGGCAGCAGCACAATTGTGCCCCTATAGCTTTGTGGATTGCCCACAAAGGTGGGTACTTTTGGAACTATGACAGCCTATGATAGATAACTGTATGATATCAACAACAGAATAGAGAAAGGGCCTGGATGTGCTATTTCATTGTTACAGGGAATTCCCAGAGAAGAAAATTCTCTCTACCAATGCAGTTTGCCATGTCATTTTCACTTGAATCATGAAAGTTGTCTAGAGCACTCATAAGTGAAGTGATTTGTAGTCACATATGTCAAAAGAAAGACTTAAAACTAGATCTTTCAGACTCCACGGGCAGGTTCTAGAAAGTTGCAAAGAGCAGTGAGGTTTTATTATTTTTCACAAGTATCATTTTTCAGAGTCAAGAACATTGGTCTTTAAAAAATATGGCTTTTGTGTGATATGCAGCTTAGCATTATGAAAAGGGTTGTACAATTCCCAATAGGACTTTGCCAACTCTTCTCCTTCAATTTAATTCCAGGTCTAATTCACTCTCCATTTGTACTGCTCATTCAAGACATATTTAATAATGTACTAGCTCAGTAGGCTACCTGTTCAACTTCAAGTCATAATCTAGACATTTTTCATCCACTTGGGTTTTCCTGGATGGATTGTTTGGTTTATCTTTTATCAATGGCTGTGATTTTCATTTGAGAGTCCATAGTGCTCTGAGGTTTGATGCAATCAGCAAAATGTCACCCTTACACAAGATCAGGATTAAAGGGGCATGGAAGGGAGACAAGAAAAGAAATCATTATTGCACTGTATAAATCATTCCCTTCCTTACTCCTTAGGCTTTTTTCAGAGGGTATAATTTCCTTTTCCAAACGACTTTTCTTTCTTTACCTTGGCACTTTCTTATACTCTGTCAAACAAATGGCAATATCCTTTAAAGAAAATTGTTCGTTCGGTAGTCAGCAGCTCTCCAGGTTATGTCTCTTCTTAGCATGAGCCAGGCTAATGTAAAAATAATCTTTACAGAAAGCTTTTGTGTCCAAGTCAAGTTGTTATTATAAACAGTGGGTTTCCTTAAAATATATATATTCTCAGAAACTAGGCTTTTATTCAAAATGTTCCTTTTGTCATTGGTCTGAAGAAGCAATATAAATAGTGCCCTCAAATCACCCTGGTTCCTTGTGTTTCAAAGATAATGACAGCCTTTGGTGTACTTGGTGTGTGAGCATTTGGAAACTGACTGCAGATGGCATCACCATTATCCTAGACATTAAATGGGATGGAAATCATGTTGCTAAATCAGGCTGTTCAAATGGAAAATCACCTAACAAATGGAGTGATAGGGAAGAAAAAAAGAAAGAAAGAAAGAGAAAGAAGGAAAGAAAGGGAAGCAGTGGGGAGGGAGGAAAGAAAGAAAGAAAGAAAGAAAGAAAGAAAGAAAGAAAGAAAGAAAGAAAGAAAGAAAGAAAGAAAGAAAGAAAGAAAGAAAGAAAGAGAGAGAAAGAAAAATGAAAGAAAGAAAGAATAAAGGAAAAAGAAAAAGAAAGAAAGAGAGAAAGAAAGAAAGAAGGAAAAGAAAAAAGGAAGGCAGGCACTGGGAAAGTCACTTTAATCTCTATTTGCCTCAGTTTCCTCATTTGTAAAATGGAGATCATAAGAATACCAACCTCATAAGATAACTCTGAAGATCAGATGAGATGGCATATATAAAACAGTTCCCAAACCATAATGCAATATAGAAATGTTTACTAATGACATTTTGACTTAGGTTAGGAAGGAGGAACTCTTAGGCACCTTCCAGCTCCAAGACTCCACAAACTTCAGAAGCTGAGTCTTAATCATTGAAGCAAAATATATTAATGCTAGAGCTAACCTGGAAACAGAAAGTGCCCACTGTGTGCCTGTTGTAAACTTCCCAGCACATGAATACTCAAAAACATATGTTGACCAATTCTATAGAGGAGCTAGTTGAGGTTCATGGAAGGGTAATGGACTTGTCAAGGTCATACAGAAAGTTAATGGCAGAGTCCAGATATTAGATATCCTTGAAGATAGGAACTATCTTTTACTTTGCTTTGGATCCTCCATGCTTAGCACAGTGGCTGGCAGTAGGAGCTTCATAAATATGTATTGGCTGACTGACAATGACTCTTCATGATCAAAAAGGGAATTTTTTTTTTGTCTTTTCATCTCCATTTGACCAGATGAGGAAATTGAGTTTCAAAGGTATTAAGTAATTAAGATTATCTAGCCAGGTCTTCTGTCTCCTAGCTCAGTATTATATCTATCATCTACTGTCTTCATGATTTTATAAACTTGGGTTGCAAAATACATGCTAGAGTGTAATGTCTAAGAAGGTTACAAAGGTAGAAGGGGTCGAGATTGTGACAGGCTTTAAATGGAAGATTTTGGAACTGATCCTCGAGGCAATAAAGAAGCCACTGAAAGATCCTGACCAGGATCCAATCTATACTTTAGGAAAAATCCCTTTAGCAGTCTAATGGAAGATGAATCGGAACAGGGAGAGAATTGAGGCAGAGAAAATGACTAGGAGGCTCTGGTGCTCATCCAGGTGAGAAGTGTTGAGGATCTCAGTTAAGGATAGTGACTTGTGAATGGAGAGGAGAAGGAAATTGTCAAGGATGTTTGGAAGTAGAAATGACAAGAACTTATAATTGAGTAAGGTAAGGGAGAGGAAAGAACTGAGGATGACCCTGAGGTTGTGATGCTGGGTAACAGAGAGAATGAGGGTACCTTCATAAGAAAGGGAAGGAAAAAGGGGTAGAGGAGGGAAAATGATAATTTCTTTTTTTGAACATGCTGATATTTATAGCATAGCCAAACGATCCAATAGGCAGCTGGACTGGAGCTCAGGACAGGGATGGAGCTGGATAAAAAGATTGGGGAATTATCTGCCTAGTGGTGAAAAATGAACTCTTAGGAGCTAATGAGATCATCAAGTAAAAGAGTAGGGGGGGAAAAGAGGGCCCAGGATAGGAGAGGAGACACATTGAGGTAGGTGAGCATGACCTGGAGGAAGAACCAATAAAGGAGACCGAGAAGAGACAAACAGCTGGATTCAGGGAAGAGTAACATCACAACCAACTAGAGAAGGAAAATATCCAGGAGAAAAGACAATCATCTGTCAAAAATTGCAGAAGAGTTAAAAATAATGAGGATTAGCGAAAGGCCATTTGGTTAGTCAATTAAGTGGTTATTAATAATTTGGAGAAGAGGAAGTCAGAGAGAGACAGAGACAAAGAGAAACAGGGAGAGACAGAGAAACAGGGACAGAGGCAGAGACACAGAGAGACAGTCAGTAGTTTTAGATCTTTCCTGTGCTCTGATGAGCAATTTCCACAGGCTGCCTCAAGTCTGTTATAATTTAGGGGCAACAAAGAGAACTGCCCAGATTACTTGAGCTGATGACCTGCCACGTGTCTGCTAAACAAGACCCGTACTCCTAGCTGGCTGCTTCCAGGTTGGCTGATGATGTCCAAAGGCTGGCTGCTCCCTCAGTCACTCTGACCTGCAGACTAGTATCTCCCAGCATCCGATTTTAAAGACGCCAAACTCCTTTGTGGAGTCCAACATTTGACCCGTATGAACATGGTTTTTCCTCCTGGCTGCCCATCTCGACTCCAAGATTCTGACCAGAGTCACCTCTCAGGATCCCTGCAAGCAAAGCAAAACAAAGCGCCTCCTCCCATACTAGGCCCTTTCCCAATCACTATCTCCTCCCACAGGGCTTAGTACTCTCTTCACTGCCAACATTTCTTTGAATTTGCTTTGTGTATTCTCTATCTTTATCTTCCATCAGAAAGTAAGCCCTCTGAAGGCAGGGCTGTTTAGTTGGGATTGGTTTTTTTTCTGTGGTAGCATCCCCAGTGCCTAAAAGTAAGTGGCCGGTGGATAAACTTGCCTTCGCTTTAAGGCCGAGTTCCTCACTCATTGTCCTCATGCCATTTCTCTCATGGACTTGATTGGCAGGAGAGCACACCTCAAACTGGGTAAGGTCTGGCCTTCTATCACAGGACCGCCAGGAGCTGCCAGGGCCTCAATGTGCTACCAGAGTCAGACCCTTACAAACAGACAGGGCGACCGATCCCCTCCGCAGTCTGCTGGCACTTCAGCCAAGCCAAGGACTGCAGATGAATTTCCATGAGGCTACTCTGTGGAGACAGCCAGGAGAAAGCGTCCTCTGGACCGACTGATTGAATGGGCTTTTGTTAGACAGAAAACAAGGCCGTTTCTGGGTTGGTTGCACTGGATTTTGCAGCTCCTGAATCTCCCAGATGCCCCCAAGAATCTACAATCTTTCACATTGTGTCTTAATCCAATCTGTATTTTTTATTATCAATTTTAAAAAATTATTTTATTGGTGCTTTATTTTGTCTTTTTTTGTTTTCATCTCCTGATACTGTCCCCACCATTATTATAATAAATAAAGTACAGATAGGCAAGACAAATGGACACAGTGACCAAGTCTAACAAGGCATAACCGGTAGACTACCACCGCTATCCTGAGAAGGGAAAAAAATCAGTATTTTAAAGTTGCTGTGAATTGCCAATGATCTTTGAAGCGGTGACACAGCAGTGTTCCACCTCCTCCCCCCCCACTAATAGATTCCCCCCACCCACCCCATGACTCTATTGGGTTTCTTAGTCACCAGAGTCATGGGATGTAGCAAGGACCTGCATTTCCAGCAGCCTCCAACTTTTTTTTGTCTGTATTTTGCAGAGTGGTTTAAGACACAAAGGTTTTCCAGACTGTGATATCTGATCCCTTCTCCTTGGAGAAGGCAGAATTATTCCTGCAGCTGCCACGGTGAAAAATTAATTCTTCCATTTTCCATGTCGAGACTCCTTTCCTTTATAGGGAAAATACAGGACATGGTAATTATTTCATTGACCTGGCTCATTCTTCCATCATCAGGCTTATACAGACATACAGAGCAAGTAAGACGGCAGACCAAAAGCCCCTGGGTTGAGTTTCCAGTAGGAGAAGGAGGAAATGGGTTGACGGAGCCTAGGTGCTGTTATTTTTCTGCATGACTTCAGAGAAAGGAGCCATATTTGCATCTTGGCAAGCTGTACTTCCCTTTGAGATTCATACCATCATTACAGGCTCCGGGGATTCCTGACCTCATGAGAAATTAGGAAAGAAGGTAAGTTCACATTTTCACATTTTTGTTTTTTTTTTTTTTTTTACAAAATCCAGGACCTCGCCTGGTACCTGGCACTCAGAATGTGCTTAAGTAGGATTTGTTGTAGTCAGGTGATTCAGGCCAGTTCCAATAGACTTGTGATGGAGAGAGCCATCTGCATCCAGAGAGAGAACTGTGGGAACTGAGTGTGGATAGCAGCATGCTATTTTCATTTTTGTCATTGTTGTTTGCTTACATTTTGTTTTCTTTCTCTTTTTTTTTTCTTTTGGATCTGACTTTTCCCGTGCAGCATGATAGTTGTGGCAATATGTATAGAAGAATCTCACATGTTTAACATATATTGGATTACTTGCTATCTGGGGGAAAGGGAGGGAGAAAAAATTTGGAATACAAGGTGTTGTAAGGGTGAATATTGAGAACTATGCATATGTTTCTAAAATAAAAAGCTTTACAAAGAAAGAAAGGAAGATTGAAATGGGTTGTATATTCTTTCTACTCAGTTCTTCACCTTTCTAAGGCTTTCTATCTAAGATGATCTTCCAGTTTGACCATGTGTCTATATTCCGTATTTACATAGTCATTTGCCTGGTGTTCTGAACCTCCCCTTCCCCTCCCCCCAATTAGGATGTGAATTCCTTGAGGGAAAGAAGCCTTTTTGCCTTTCTTTGTAAGGCTTCATTGGCTATGTCCAAACATGTCGAATTCTGGATCTTAAATCCATCGGAGATGGAGTGCTTGATCCTCGGAAGTTTTCTCCAATCATGATTGGTTGTTAATCAGAATTCATACATCGTTTCACTATTGTTATTGTTGTTGTTTTTAAATTGTTCCCTTGTTGCTCTTCACTTCACTTGTATTAGCTGATCTAGGTTTCCCCAGCTTATTCTGAAACCATCCATTTGACTATATCTTAAAAGCACAAGAATACTCTGGCATATTCATATACCATTAAGTTTGACCCTTCTTTAAGATACAGGCAGTCTTTTGGTCTCTAGTTTTTTGTGGATATAAAAGGGCAAATAAAAATAGTTTGGCACAAAGAGTTTCCTCTTTCCCTGATACATTTGAGGTACAGGTCTCTAATACATCCTTTACACTGACAGCCAGAATAGTTTTCTCATGGCACAGATCTTGCCAAGTCATGCCCCTTCTCAAAAGTCTTGCCAATTTATTCCCTTTCTCAAAGACCGTCTTCAGTAGGTCCTTTTTTGCCTCTAGAATGAAATAAAAACTCTTCAGCCTGACATTAAAGACCCTCAGAGTCTAACCTACTTTTTCCAGCCTTATTCCACATACCCTCTTTGACCACTCTGCTCCAGCTGAGTTAAATTACTGCTTGTTCTTAGAATTTGAAATTCCACCTCCCACCTCCTTGTTTTTTCACAGACTGTGACCTCTATTTTCTTCAGGTCTCTGTCTCCTCATCCCAATCCCTCCCATCTTCTCCAGGAGATTTCTCTCTCTGTATGTCTGTTTCTTTGTCTTTCTGTCTGTCTGTCTCTCTGTGTCTCTTTTATTTGTTTCCTCTCTCAATGTATCTTTTTATCTCCCTCTGCTTCTCTCTCTCTCTTTCTTTCTCTGTTTTTCTCTCTTATATTCAATCTTTCCTATTAAATGGTCCTTTCTTTTCTGCTTGCAAATAACTCTCTCTGAACCTCAAAAACAAAGCAAAATGACCACACATCATGACCATTCGCAATCTCTGTTGTCTTATCTCTTCTCTCCTCAATGCCTCCCACTTCCTCTCCTCTCACTTTCTTCTGAACTCTCTGTGGTCTTCTTTACTACTTCATCATTCCACTGAAACAGCTCTCTCCTAAGTTCCCAATGACCTAATTGCCCAAATGGCCTTTTCTCAATTATCCTTGTTGACATTTTTGCAACCTTTGACACCGTCAGTCATCCTCTTCTCCTTGATAGCCTTTCTTCTCCAGCTTTTATTTTTTTAATTGACTCTCTCCTATTTATCCTCCTACATGGGGGTAATTGATCCTTCCTTATCTCTTTCTGTTGGATCTTCATCCACATCACCTCCATGGGTGTCCTATGGGGTCTCTTCTCTTTTTTTTTTCTCTATGCTTCCTCACTTAATGAGCTCCTCAGCTCCCATGGGTTCACTGATCACTTTTATGCAGACGATTGTCACAGCTTTGTACCCATCCCCAATTTCTTTTCTATATACCACTTCCACATCACCAATTGCCTATTGAACATCTTGGACTAGATGTGCTACAGCGAGATGTCCAAAACAGAACTCACCATCTTCCCACCCCCCCCCCACTAAAAACCCCTCCCCTCTTCTGAATTTCCCTAGTAGTGTCGAGGGATCCACCATCTTCCCCGTTACCACAGTTTATAACCTTGATGACATTCTCAACCCCTTACTCTCATTCATTCTCCATATTGGTTACCAACTGACTACATTCCAACAGCTCCCATCCATATTTCCTTTCCCCTGTACCATGGCCATCATCCCGGTTCAGAAGTTCATTACTTCAGAGCTGAATTCTCATTGCAAGACCCTTCTTGTTGATTGTATTGCCTAATGATTGTCCTAAGATCTGATCACACTACTTCCTTGCTCCACAAACTGAAGCGACTCCCTATTTACCTCCAGGATCAAATAAAAATTCCTTCTTTGTCATTGGAAACCCTTCACATCTTGAACTCCTCCTACCTTTTCAATATTCTGACACTTCAATCCACTTAACTTACTCTTCAATGCAGCTACACGGTGCTGTTCCTGGAAGCTCATGCTCCATCTCCTGATGCTCTCTTTCCTGGCTTTTCCCTAGTTGTTTCCATTCTTGGAATTCTTTCCCTCCTCCCCTTTGGCTCCTGGCTTCCTCTAAGATTCAGCTCAAATTCCCTTCTGCAGGAGGCTGCTCAAAGTCTCCTCCCACTCCCATGCTACACAAAGTGCTCTTCTTTCCCTCTGAGATAGTCTTACTTCTATGTAGTAATACATCTTCTGCATCTGGTGATGTTCTATTGTTTTCTCCACTGATGGGAAGGACCACTTTGGCTTTTTTTTTTTTTTTTTTTTTTGCCAGTGCCTGGTACACAGTAAAGTGCTTAATAAATATTTCTTGACTGACTGATTCTAGATTCATGATCCTATGGCTTTCTGTTGTTTCCTACTATATTAATGTCATTTCCTGTCTTGTGTGAGACGTCTCTGACCACCTGGAACTTCACTCCTATTAATTCTAACACTTTGCCTACCCCATGTAAACAAGCCCTACTATCTCCCATTCAGCCAATGGGTACTTTATTTGTGATACTGAAGATAAACAGGGCTCCTGAAGCCCTCTCTTGAAGTGGCTTCCATATCCCTGAAGATTTTGGACTTAAATTGCCCTACTCCCATCAGTGTCAACTCTTCCCACTGGAGCAGAGGAGACACTCCATAAGGGTTGGGCTATACCAACAAACATGCAGCTTTCAGCCTGGGGACAGATGGGGGAGGGGAGAGGACCTTGCAACTCTGGTTATTATCTAGTGTTATCTCCAGTACTTTGGGGCCATTGAAATCTGTGGGCCTGAGCAGAGAATTAGAACTTGTAAACAAAGGCCCTGTAACTATCCGGTCTCTATGTTCCCTAGGAACTGAAACAATCAGGGAAGTGTGTATTCACACACTGGCCCAGGAAACAGTCATCCAGCCTCCCTACCTTCAGTACCTCCCCTCAGTAGTTTTTTATCCTCATTCCCGAGTGCCTTTACCCAAGATTCTGACTACTGTGGTCTTATTCATTTGCATATAATCCACTATCAATATACCCAAATATGGCGAAGTGGAACAGTGGATAGAGTGTTAGGCTTGGTATCAGGAAGACCAAATTTAAATATGGCTCAGACACGAACTAGCTGTGTGACCCTGGGCAGGTCACTTAACCCTGTTGCCTCAGTTTCCTCATCTGTAAAATGATCTGGAGAAGGAAAGGGCAAATCATTCCAGTATCTTTGCCAAGAAAACCCCAAGTGAGACAACGAAAGATGAGACACAACCAAATAACAATCTAATCCAAACAGGCCAGAGCCTCAAATTAGAAATTTATTCTACCCTACCCTGACACAATTTTTAAAAGCATTAATTATTGGATTTTTGATTTAAAAACAAATGATATGTATACTGTATATGACTACTGTAAGAAAATATAAGCTCCTCCAGGTCAGAGATTATTTTCACTATTGTATTTATTTCCCCAGTCTAGCACAAGGTCTAGCACATAGTAAAAACTAAATAAATGCTTCTTAAATTGAAAGGAATTCTGTCCTTCTAGGAAGCAGCATAGAAAGAACACTGACTTTAAAGACCAGGACCAAGGTTCAAATCCCACACTAATGATACTTCTTAATTGTAGGTCTTTGAGTAACTCATTTGCCCTCCTGAGTAAACACTTTCCCTCAAACTTTTCCTTATTTGAAAAATAAGATTTGACTAGAATTCTGGCCAAACTCTTCCTACAAGTTAAACATGGTTCTGAAACTCAAATCAGAGAGAGGTAAAACAAAGAAAACTAACGGTCAATGGATGCACATGTAAAATGTTGAATAAAATATCAGTGAAATGGAATATGATATTTAAAATATTATACATAATGAGTTAGTTTTAATTATAACAAAAGTGCAAGTTTGAGCCAATGTATGGAATATACATACATATAGAGAAACCCTATTAATAACAAAATCAATGTAAATTACATGATATAATAATGAATACAGATTTTATTTTTACAGAATAGCATCTATATCTGTTTTGAAAATTTTAAAGTATAATAATATATAGAATGTAATATGGCAACTAGTATCTATCTAAAAATCAATAAATAACATTAGCTATAATAATAAAATACTAGAGGTCTTTCCAATAGCATTAGAAATAAATCAAGGATGTCCACTGCACAAATATTGTTTTTGTGTCATTCTACAAGTTTTAGCCATAGATATACAACCATGCGCTCGTGTGTGTGTGTGTGTGTGAAATTAAAAAAATAACATAGGCAAAGAATAAAAAATCTTTTTTCAGATGAAATGCTGGTATACTTTTAAAAATTAAGGTCAAATACTAATTGAAACAATAATCAGTAATGTAGCAGTATATAAAATAAGCCCACAAAATGATCAGCCTTTTTATAGATTGCCAACAAAATCCTTCAGAAAGAGAAAGACATTTAAAATAAAGGACGTACAATTTAGCTACAAAGATACACATAGGATGTATGGACACAATTTCAAAAATACTCTTTACAAAAATAGATCTAAATGAATGGAGAGATATAAAATTTTTATTGTTAGGTTGTGCCAATATAATAAAAATAGCAATCTTATTTAAGTAATCTGTTGATTCAATAATGTACCAAACTACCAAATAATCACTTTGTAGAGTGCAATAATAATAATAATAATAACAACAACAACAACAATAATAATAATAATAACTACTGAAGGGAAAAATAGCTTAAAGGAAATCATTTTAAAGGTGTTAAGGAAGGGAGTTTAGCAAAAACAAATGTAAAAAAAAAAGATTTGAAAACATTTTGGAACTTTCTGGTGTTGATTAAAAAAATAAGAAAGTTTATTCATGGAATAGATTAAGCTTATAAGAACAAGAAGAAAACTAATATTAAAGCATACAGTTTGATAAACCCAAGAACTCTAAAAATTGGGCTGAGGACTTATTATTTGACTAAAAAAGGTCTGGGAAATTTGTATATAGTCTGGTAAAAATTAGGTTGAGACTTCATTGCACACTATGTACCATACTAAGCTTCAAATGGATATGAGATCTAGATATAAAAATACATAATCAAATATGAGAAACAAGGAAGGGAAAAAAAAACTTTCACAACTATGGATAAGGAAAGAGCTCTTGACTGAATTAGAGAAGGCCATGGAAGATAAAATAAACTATTTTGGTTATATGAAACTGAAAAGTCTCAAGTTAAAAAAAATAAATATAGTCAGAATTATAATGAAAATACAGAACTGGGGAGTCTGCAGCAAATTTCTCTAATAAAGTTCTGATATCCTAGATATTTAAAGAAATGATAAAAATAGATAACAATGATCATTTCCTAATTAAGAAGTGGTCAAGGTTATGAATTTAAAAAAGGCAATCTACTAATAACCAACTGAAAACATGGGAGAAATGCATATCAAACTACCTCAGAGGTTCTACCTAACAACTCTCAGAATGGCGAAATGTCTCCAAAATGAAAAGTAGTAACTCTAAGATGGGAGCACAAATGCAGTGCCTGGGAAGGATTGTTCCAGACATTCTATAAATTGCAATCCATGTCCCTAAAATTGGTTTGTTGTTGCTCTTTGTACTCGAAGAGGACCAAAATGACATCATTATTTTAGAGTCAAGTTCCAGCGCGTCTGATTATGGCTGGTCAGATCAATATGAGCTTGGAATGCTTTGCCATTGCATCCCTAAAATTATTACATTAACATCCCCTTTGACCCAATGATATTACTACTGCACTTAAACCTCCAAAGATATAAAAAATATTGTCTATCATCTATAAAATATTTATAGCAATTCTTTTTGTTGCAGCAAAGAATTAAAACAAATTTTATGCCCATCAATGGGGAAATAACTGAAGAGAATGTATTGGAATGATGGAAAAGACAGACTCTGGGAAATCTGGAAGAGCTCATATAAACTGACCCAGAATGAAGGGAGCAGAACTAAGAGAAAAAAATATACACTCATTCAGCATTTAAAAGAAAACAACTGATTAATACAGAAGTCTGAATCCTGTTTCCTTATTCTGGACACAGGGGTGATAAATTGGTAGAGATTTGGCCTATATTTCCAGAAACAGCCAATATATTCACTTATCTTGGTATACTTATTATTATACAGCAGGGCTTTTGTTTTCTTTTGATGTTGGGAGAAAGTGTGGAGAGAGAATGCTAGTGATCTTAATAAAAGAAAAGAAACAAAAGAGAATAAATAAAGCATTAAAAATATGTTTAGAAAGGAACATAGACAAAAGGTCATATTAAATTTAAGAGATTAAAAAAAACAGAAAAATTAAAACTCCATACAAGTTCATAGTTTTGTATACAATTCTCTCTTTTTTTATTCTTTGTGTATTGAAATGTTTGTTGACATTTAAGTTAATAATAATTTTCAAAAGGAACTTCTTCTTAAGACTCATGTAAACTCCTTCTAAGACACAAATAAGCCAAAGGGAACTAAAGCCTGCCAATAGAATCAGAATAGGGACTCCCATGATTCTGCCAAGCAGTTTCTGAATGGTGCTGCTTTCAACAGGTGTGTCCATTAAGTCCTCACCGGACAGACCAACAATGACCTCTGCAAGTGCGCACTTCCAGGGGACTTCAGGCCAAATGGCTTGGCTGGACACTCCTGGCAGAGAACCAGCTTTTAATGGGCCATGTCTATGGCCATCATGTCCCTCCATCCAGTGCACAGACTTATAACTTTCATAAACAAACCGTCATAGGAAAAGGACATAGGGGAGAGGAAACGGGAAGCCTATTGAGCAAGAATGGATGCTGGGTGTATGAATAGAGCTGCAAATGACTCATGCACAGGCAGAACATGCTGGGTATTGTCTGATGAGAGTTTCAGATGTTGGCAGGTTTTTTTTCTGACAGAACAGCCGATATAAATCCACATTAACTCGGCGGGCTATTTATTGAGCAGTGATTTATACTTACTGAACAGGCCACTGCTCCTTTGCCTTGGGACACAAGTATAAATATGGACCACTCTCCTATAATGACTGATGATTTACTTAAAAATAAAACTTCACTTTCAATCCCCAAACCCTACTTTAAATATATTTTGTAAATATTATGTCAATACCAAATTAACTCCCTTGCTAGAATGCTAATTCCTAATTTTACTTTTGTTTTAGGATCTTCAGTGACTGACACATAGTAGGCACTTAATAAATGCTTGTTGATTGAATTTAAACAAAATAAGTTGAGTCCATCATTTATTTGGTTTTTTTGGCTTTAAAAGGCTTGGTTGGCTCAAATCAGCCTCTTTCAGGATTGAACATTTTACTATAAAGACCTTGATAGGAACTTCTCTTTTCAGATTGTGAGCACCTTGAAAGAAGGGGTGCAATCTCTACCTAGGTACTTAATAAATATTCAATGACTGAATGTCAAATGAAATGTGGTATGTAAAGTGTTTTGTACACCTCAAGGCACCAAACAAATGCAAATATTACTATTATCATAATTAAAGCAATCTAATTTTAGCTTAATGAATAATGTTAATTCACTTAGGAGAAGAAATAGGATTCAGAACTAGAAACTCAGAGGTCATCCACTTTTTACAGATAGAGAAATTGAGGCAGGAAGTCTAGGACACAGTAGAAAGAGGGACAGATGAGAGTCAGAGCACTTGAGTTCAAATCCTCGCTCTAACATGAAGCACTCTATATGAGAATCAAATTAAGGGAATCCCAGACACTTAGATTGGAGAAGAGAAGACTCCATGAGGGCTGGGGAGGGGAAAGACGTTAGTTGTCTTCAAGTATCAGAAATAATGAAATGTAGCAGAGGGCCGTTGCTCTTGTTCCTGTTCTTTTTGGTCCCAGAGGGAAGAGGCAGGAACAATGGATGGAAGTTGATGAGAAATAAATTTAGGTTGGATTCAAGGGAAAACTTCCTAACAATGAGGGTTGGTTAGGGGTGAAAGGACCGGCTGTCTCAGTGGATGGAGGATAGGGTTCTCCTCATATCAGACCTGGTACAGAAGTGATTTCTGTTCCGGCTTTGGTTGGACTCCATGGCACCACATGTCCCTCCCAATTCCAAGCTGCTAGTAAATTATTATTAGACCACACCCTCTTCATTAACCTTTTTCACCAGGCTTCCTAAATGGAGTGCACTGGACATAATTTACTCTTCCTTTGTGACTCCAGGTCATCACTAGGAATATAAACAATTGTACCACGAGGCTCCCACGGGAAGCTGAAGGATGTGAGACCTTGCCTTTTCAACCTTTAAGGGCCCTACTGCTACCCTTAAGGCGTTAAACTGCAGTTCATAATTTCTCATTCTTTTCCTTTTTCCATCAGACTGCCAAAGGTCAGTTCTTTTTTTTTTTTTTTTTCCCCCAAAGGTCAGTTCTTATGGCTTATAAAAGGAGTCTTATCTCTTTGCTCTTTTTAATTTACCAGTTCATAAACCATATTATTAAGACAGTTAGAACTGTGTATTAAGTAAGAGTAAATAGTTCTAAAATTTTGAGGCTAAATGAAGGCTTATGGGATTCATCCTTGGGGGAGGTACATCATCCTTGTGGGAGGTACATCATCCTTGTGGGAGGTACATCATCCTTGTGGGAGGTACATCATCCTTGTGATGTCTGGCTACTGAGAGGACGACTCTTTATTTTGCTGATCCTTGTTCTGAGTTCTGTACAGAGGTGGCTATCAAGTGAAGTCTTAGGGCAACCTTATATTTAGTTTAAGTGCGACACACCAGAAATTCCAAGGACTTAAAATGCTGCAAGTTCCCGATGTCCTGAGCTGCCAAGACAATCTTCCCTAGGAAGTCTTCAACTTCTCAGGCCTGGAAGCTCCTGTCTCTAAGAGGAGCTGTTGGCTTGGAGGAACAGAAAGTGAGCTCCACTGTCACTGCCTGCCATGAGTCCAAGTCATGGTCAGAACTCCCATGACACAAGAATTGGGAAGTTTGGCTCTGAGCTGGCCTCCATTTATGGGATAAGCTGCTCAAGCCAATGGATCCCAGATGCAGTGTTGGAAAAGACCTGAGAGGCAATGTAGTCTGACTCTTTCACCCAGTGCTCCATTTTACAGATGAGGAAATTGAGGCTAATACAACCAAGATATACAGTTCATAAGCCTGAGAAGCAGGATTTGAACTCAGGTGTTTCTTGGCTCCAGGACAAGTGCTCTCTATGCACCTATGACCTGAAGCACTAGGCTTTCTCATACTGAAATCACCATCCCACTATAATTGTTTGGGGGGGGTCCACAATCAGACATACTATAATTAGACACTACATCAGGATATCATTTGGTCCTCTTCTATTGTCAAGGACAACAGCCATTTCCTGGGTGGGGGTGGGGGGAGATGGGAGGGGAAATGGAAGAATTTTGTTCCTCTAGATCTCTACACTGGTCTCTGCAGCTTGCCAGAGTCTTTTGGGGGCTCTTGTTCTCAGCACACTAGTCAAGGAAAAGCATCACTCCTATTGTTTCTTAGCCCATTGTTCCTGATCCCTGAATTCATTCACAAAAGTTTTCTCTTCACCAGAGAGTAAGAGCTGGAAGGTCCCTTAGCAACCCTGCAGTTCAGGTTAGAGGGCACCACTGAAGATCTGAGTGCCCAGGGGGCAGGGTAGTACAGTAGAGAGTTTACCGGTCTTGTGGTTGGAGGACCTGGGATGGATCCAGACTCTGTCCCCCTGGCCTCTCTGGGCTTCACTCCTCATGGGCTGCATGAGGCCATCTCAAGGGTCCCTTCCGGTTTCAGATCTTTAAGCCTTTGGTTTTCTTTATCCTTACACTCAGAGGGAAACCGAAAACACTGAGCAAGCACTCATTTCATCAGGGCAATAAACACTGGCTGAGTAATTACATTACTTTGACAGGAAAATGATGATGCTTTCTCTCCTAGGATGCTCTCCCCTGCTAGCTGATAGTGACACCCAAATTATGTAGGAAGGGTGGTGACCTCTGGATCTCCCCCTTCCTCCTGCTGAAGCCTTCCTTCCTCTGGGAGATGCTGCTCAGTCCCTTCTCGTTAGGGAAATCCTGAATCTGTGAAAATCAGGGCCCTGGTGGTGGGCCAGGGAAGAGGTGATGGCAGAGTCAGAATACAGAAATGTCTTGACAGGCCAGAGTGCTGGGACTCTGAACTTTCAATTTCTTTCTTTGTAATTTGATCAGACTTTAGTCCCAAATCTGTAGTTCTGGTACATGCTGGAAATATAAAGACAGGCAGTCCTTGCTCTCCATAACCTTATGAATACTGGGGAGATAAAGTGTGTGTGGCTGACATTTCTATTGAATTTTAAGTTCCACCCATCTGACCCTGGTATGACTATTTCAAGTTTTTAGTTGAGAACTTGAAGAACTGGAGGTGAGATTGAGAAAGTAAAGTGATTGACACAAATATGGGATGTAAAAAGAGAGAGGCACACGGATGGATACTCTGCACTGTAAGAAGGGCCAGTGGGGAAATCAAGGCAGGTGTGTGTGGTGACTGAGCTGGGCCTTGAAGGTAGATCAAGGTTCCTTCATTTGGAGATCAGAAAGGAGTTGATCAGTGAGGAAGAAAGGTTATGCAGGTGCATGGAGGTAGTATAAGAATAACTTTCTTTTTAAATTTTTTAAACAGGGATGACCATGCTAGTAGGTGGGGAGAAGGCTAAAGTTATAATTTATTTCAACTTCCGTAAAGATTTTGCTGTATATCTGATGTTATTCTTGTGGTGCTTAACCAGCGTCTGCCTGAGTGACCACATGGAGGAACAGCTAATAGGAGCCCACCCTCCCCTGCAGCCCTCCCTCAGTCCCTAGTTATGTTCACTTGCCAAATCTTGCCGTTTCTACCTCCAGAATATCCCTCGAAAACAGCGGCCACGGCCAGTCACAGCCTTAGTTCAGGCCTCACCCGCTTAGACTACAATGGTCTCCTGCGTAGTCTCCAAGAATGTAAACACAGGGAGACTGTATGGAGGGATTCTTTCTTTTTTGTCTCGGTATCACCACGGCCTGGTATACAGTAGGTACTTAATAAATGCTTTTTGATCCAGGATCTGAAGCCCAGCAATATGAACCATGAGGGGAGGGGGGAGAAAGATGGGAGGGGGAAGTGAAAGCCCGCACCTGGTGGGCGCCACACCCGAGGCTCCCCTGGGAGAGAGGCTCGGGAAAGCTGCTCCTGACGGGCAAAAGAAAAGAAAATCCTAGAAATAG
>NC_133620.1:472081070-472121070 GCF_048593235.1 Sminthopsis crassicaudata | reverse complement strand
GTCGTGGTCACGAAGTTCCCTTCCAGCTCTCCATCTGTGCTCTTAGTTCAATGTTTCCAGGGACTGGACAGAAAGATATTTTCTTACTTGAAGCACATGGTTTGGCCTAGGGAGTAGGCCCTGCACAAATTCTGTTCAGATGAAGAAATGAATCATTTCTTCAGGGATAATTTATGGCGATCCAGTGACTTAAATGATCAGGTTACAAAGCTGAATCCGTTGGAAAACTTGAACCCAGTCTTTCTGATGTTACTCTTTTTTTTTTTTTTTTAAATTTTTTTTATTTAGAATTTTTTCCCACAGTATATATGCATGAGTAATTTTTTAAATAACATTATCCCTTGTATTCATTTTTCCAAATTATCCCCCCCTCCCTCCCCTCCCTCCCCTTGATGACAGGCAATCCCATACATTTTACATGTGTTACAATATAACCCAGATACAATACATGTGTGTAAATACCATTTTCTTGTTGCACGTTGAGTATTGGATCCCGAAGGTATAAGTAACCTGGGTAGATAGACAGTAGTGCTAACAGTTTACATTCACTTCCCAGTGTTCCTTCTTTGGGTGTAGTTGTTTCTGTCCATCATTGATCCACTGGAAGTGAGTTGGATCTTCTTTATGTTGAAGAGATCCACTTCCATCTGAGGTTACTCTTCCCAACAGAAACACCTCCTTTTATAATTGAATAGCCCTCAGACATACAGCAGGTCACGTTTATGTAGCTTTGAATCTCACAAAGCCTCACTACACTTCAATGAGGGAGAGGCTATTTTTATGTCCATTTTACAGATGAGGAAACTGAGGCTGAGAGATGAAGTGGTCTCACAGTTACTGTCAGAGAAGGGATTTGAACCTAGGTTTTCTTTACTCTACCTTTCCCCCAGTGGATCAAATGCTGGTTGGAATCAGGTACCCATTTCATTGCTGGATATTCGTATTCCCAGCATCTCGTTCAGTGACTGACACATACTCAAATACGCTAAATGCTCGGATGGGCCTAGGACCCCATTGGTTTGGGCTGTCAGACAAAGAGCTGCCATTTGGGAGCTAAACATGGGAACTCACCCAATAGAATTCTACATTTCATCCAACCAATTAACAAAAGCCAGGGGCTGTTGCTTTAGGGGTAAACAGTGGATGTTTAATAAATGCTTCTTGATAAATCAATTAAGCAAGGATTTATTGAGCAACTACTAGGTGCAGGCGGTGTGATGGGGCTACAAATGGCACCCCGGGCCTCCCCTCCACAGGGAGAGAGCGCGGATTCAGAGAAGTAAATATCCCATGGAGGGAAGGAAGGACTGGGGAAAGATCACGCAGCAGCAGCAGCAGCCAGCGAGTGTAGACGTGCTCGGCCCTTTCTGCAAGTTATTAGGAAATTAGGCCAACCTGCAACCCCCCGGGAGCGGCCAGCCCTGGAAGGACCCCGGGCATAAAAACCGGAAAAGGGAAAACCAAACCTGCAGCCCCAGGGGAAAGGCCGGCCTTCAAGGAGTGCCCGGCCAGGTCTTTAACTCCAGCACCACGTGGCCTGGGGGCCCGGCCTCCTTTTAAAAGGGGCCCGGGGAGCCTCTGGCTCCGGAGGCTGAGGCTGCCTTTTTTTTTTTTTTCCCTCCCAAAATAAACAGGCTCTCAGGAATTATGACATAACTCCCCAAACTCGTTCCTTCTCCGGGTCGGGACGGCCAATGGCATCCGCTTTCGAGCCCCGCTCCCTCCGGGGCCTGGAACGCCTGGGAGGCCGGAGGGGGGGAGCCTCGGGCCGGCGGCCCCCAGGGAACCTGAACTTGGAGTCTCATGGCGGGGCTCTGCCCCGTGGGAGTCGCCCCGCCCCCCTCAGCCAGAGCCCCGGGCCCGTCTCCACTTCCTCCGGGCCCATTCATTGCAAATAGCCCCTCGGTAACTTCTGCGGGAGAAGAACCCGGACTTTTGTTGTTCCGTGGCCCTTAATGGGATCGCGCAGATAAGCGCCCAGCGAGCCCCGGAGCCGGGGGGGGGGGGGGGGGGCTCGTTAATTAGCCGCCGCCGCGGGGGGAGAGCCGGCGGCTGCGGGGTGCGCGGGAATGTTTGCTGAGGGATTACAGAGCAAGGCCCCGCGGCCGGGGCTGTCCCGGCAGGCGGGGGGCTCGGTTACCAGTCCGGGGGGCTCTGGGGGGCTGATGCCGGGGGGGGGGGGGAGAGGGGAGTGTGTGTCCGTCATCCCGGGCTCGTTGTTAGGGGCGGGGTGGCTCGGCAGTTAGCGCCTATCTCATCCTAGGCAGCCGGGTCCGCCGAGGAGGGGACTGGACTCCAGCTCGGGGCTTCCCTGACTCTGGGCCTCAGTTTCCTCAGAGGTTCGGGGCAGAACCCGGGGACCCGGGCTCAAAGCCTTCGGCGGTCACTGACTACGCACAGGCCTCTGGGAAGGCCAGTCACCCTCTGGGCCTCAGTTTCCCCGTCTGTAAAACGAGGGGCCGCCCCACGGTCTCCGAGCTGTCACTTGCGGGCGCCAGGCCCTGCCGCACCGGACCCCAGGGAGCACAGCCTTCCTCCGGGGGTGAGCTGGGCGGGGGCGGGGGGCGCGGGTGTTCTCTGGCACGTGGGGCCGTGCGCGCGCGTTGCCGCCGGTGGCTGCCTGGCCCGCGCGCACGCGTGCGCGTGTCTGTGCGGGCGCCCGCGGGGTGCGCCGAGCCCTCGGCGGCGATCTGCCGAGCGGCCGGCGGGAGGTGCTGTGCTCCCTCCCGCGGAGGCAGGAGGCGGGCGGCCGCGAGCTGTATAAAGACGGCGGCCGGCCGGCCGAGCCTCAGTCGCTTGGAGCTGCCCAGCCGCCGGGGTCGGACGCCGGAGGACGGACAGCCAGCCCAGCCCCTGCCGCCCGCGCCTCCCAGGTAAGCTCGGCTTCTGGGCCTCCCTGCGCTCGCTGGCGGGCCCGGAGCGCCCCGAGGCGGCGGGCAGCGGGGACCGGACCCTCCGCCGCAGCTCCCGCGGAGTCCGCTCGCGTGCTCCGGCCCCGCGGAGCGGCCCGTCCCCGCCTCCGGCCGGAGCCTCCCCGGGCGCGCCCCCGCGCCCGCGCCCGCCCGGGACCCCCGGCAGTCCCGGGGCCGGGAACTCCGAGAACTTCTTTCCCCCCTTTGTTCCGACCTTCGCCGGGCGCGCCCGCTGCTGCCCGGGCTGCCGAGCGGAGACCCCCGAGCCGAGGGACCGGAGGATGCCCGGCCGCCTCTCCCGAGGCTCCCGCTGGCCGTCACTGGCCCGGGTCTCAGGGGAGCCCCTCCCTGGAAGGGCGGACCTCGGGGGCCCAGGCTGCTCCGCCCGAGGCCACCGAGGGAAGTGGCTGGCCGGGATCACCCAGGCGGCGGAGGGGAGACTCGAATTCAGGCCCTCCGGTCCCAGATCTTCCCACTGCCCCGCGCTCAGCAGCCTCCCGGCTGAGCCTGGCGCTCAAGGCTTCCATCCCAGAATCTGCCTGGATCCCGAGCTCGGGAGCAGGGACGGCGAGAAGCAGCAACCCCTCCCGGCCCGCTCCGTGCCCGCCTCGGTTGTGACTGGTCACCCTTTCCCTCTGGCCGGTCTCGCCCCGACTGTAAACCCATTAAAGCGCCTTGTGGGAGCGGGCAGCCAGAGTCGGCCCATCCAAGTTTGCGCCCGGCCGGGCCAGGGATGCCGGGGAGCCGGGCGTTTGCAATGAAGGTCAGGGATGGGTGGGCAATAAAAGGGGGAGAATGGGGAGCTGTAAAAGGGTCCTCCCCCCGCCCCTCCCCAGTCAATGGCTCACAACAGGGTAATCAGGTTTTAAGAAGGGGGAGAGGGCCTCATTAAATACGTTTACAGCCCTTTGAAGCTATTGGCCGCGGAGACGGAGCCTGCAAGTTCTTTTCTTCAACCTTGCGCAGGGACTTCGGCTAACTTTGGCATTTTTCTTTTCTAAAAGTGCAGTGGGTGGCTTTGGGTCGCCTTTATTCCCTGAAAATGCGGAGATCAAATAGGCCTGCCTAGAAAAGGGAGGAAGGAGCCGGCTTGTTGGGCTTCACTGATCACTTTTCTACAGCAGAGCCGGGGATCAACTCCTCGCCTGGACTTAAAGAAGCGGCTGCGGGGGGTTTCCCCCCTCTCCCGAAGCCGGAGTCTGGTTGGGGGCAGGCGAGGGGCGGGGTGAGGGGAGCAGGGGGTATCTGTCTTTGAAACAACTTAACCCTTTTATTTCTCCCCCTGTAAATAAATACTCCGTTGTGTGGACAGGACCGCTATTGTATGGGTATGATGCTGAGGCAGCTGCCTTGGAGACCAAGAGCCAAAAAAAAAAAAAAAAAGGCACCAGGAAATGGAGCAATCCCTGTATTTTGCTGCCAAACTGATAAAAAACAGATTCGTTCTTACCTTTAAATACACACACACACACACACATACACACATACACACATACACACACACTCTCACACTCACACTCACACACACACTCTGACACACACTCACACACACACTCTGACACACACTCACACACATACACACACTCTCACACTCACACTCACACTCACACACACATGCACTCACACACTCTCACACTCACACACACACTCACTCACACTCACACCATTCCAGGGTGTACCTGGGTCAGCCCCCATGGCCAGCCGAGCTGGAGCCCCTGTTTGAAACAGCCCCTCCGAGACATGACAAGGTATCAGGGTCTACTAATCAAGCCCAACTTTGGGAGGGAGAGGGGAGAGCTTGGGGCTCTCTGCATGCAGAGTCCCTCCCTAATCAGGAACAGTTGGGTTTTGTGTGACAATTGTATGCTGGGAGGAGAGGGAGGCTCCTGTTTCCAGCTAGCCTCTGGGGAAACGAGTGAAAATGGCTCTGGGAGCTTGGGAGACTGGCCCTGCAGAGACAGAGCTCGAACTCTTTCTGAGGGATTGGCCGGAGTTACTGTAGTAACAAGTTCGAACCCTGAAGTAATTTTTATTTAAAGTAATGTCCAGCAGTGGTGGAAGCCCCCTCCATTAGGTTCAAATATTGTCTGTGTCCCTCATTCTCTGGGAATGTCTCCTCCCTCTGGGGGTATGGGGTGGGTGGGGGTGGACAACCTGGCTTTCCTGGTTCCTGCCACTCTCCATCTCTAAAAGCCCAAGTGCAGTGCCAGTAAACTTTGAGACTGGACCTCTAAGGAACTTATTTTCACTCTTTTGGAACTTATTTTCACTCTTTTGTACAAGATTTTTAAAAAGACTGCTATTAGAGTGTCGATTCGTTCAATGGTATAATTGAGAAGACAAAGACTGTTTCTATATTAAGGATTTTAGAGGTCAGAAAAAAATAGAGCCCGAGGATACATACTTTCTCTTTTTAAGCATAAAAAATGGGGAATGGGAGAGGGAGGAGCCAAGTTTCCTGGCTTTGCAAACTGGGTTAAGCTGGGAATGTTTGACGCCTTTGTTACCTGAAAGGCAGAAGTTAGAATGACTTCTCAATTAACCAGTTGCTACTATCTGGATACCAAAACGACTTCCCACAGTGAGTTGCCGAAGGAATACTCTTACACCTACGTTTTAGAGGAAATGGCTCTTTGTTGACCCCAGTTAGGAAGGGAAAGGAGGCCCAGAGCTTTGGGGAAAGGTTCTTAACTGGGAGGAGTTGGGGTTGCCAGGGGCTCCAGAAGCTGTAAACCACGGTGGGGTAAGACACTGACTGATAAGGAAGTGGAGCCAGGTGGCTGGCTGGGAGTCTGCCTCCTCCCCTGCTCTGGCACCCAAACCCCATCCCTGAGGGTTCTCGTGTTTACACTGGGAAGAGGATGTTAATAGAGAGCCTGAATTCCAATTCTGTCTTTTTCTTACAGCCTAGGTGACCTTGAACAGGTACTTCTCCCCTCCTGGAGTGCCCTCAGTTAGACCCACATTGCCTCTGAGGTCCCTTTCTAGCTCTCTGAGCCCTGGTTGAGTGATAATATAAAAGTCAACAGTCACTAGACTGCAGTGTGCCAGGCATCGTGCTAAGCACTGAGGAGCTGGATGAGCAAAAAGAATGGGTATTCCAGCTCTGGAGGGTGCCCCGGGGAAAGGGCTGAGCTAATAAAATACCTTTTCCAGCTCTGGGCTAATCTGCGGGGGAATTAATCCCCTAGCTGGCTTGCCAGTGTAGACAGCAGTCTTTCTTTTCAGTGCTGTCAGATCTAGCTAGATTTCCCCCCCCCCCTTCCACCACCCCTCCATGTCTGCAGTGTGGGGGGCATCTGAGCACAATAG
Source organism: Sminthopsis crassicaudata (assembly GCF_048593235.1). NCBI lineage: Eukaryota > Metazoa > Chordata > Mammalia > Dasyuromorphia > Dasyuridae > Sminthopsis > Sminthopsis crassicaudata. Next base: position 472,114,846 of record NC_133620.1, on the reverse strand, counting down.
ACTGGGATCAGGTTTCTGAGTGTTCATCGCATGATGCTCTGGCCAAGGACCGGGGGTGGGGCAGGGGATGCAGCCTTCGCATCCTCTCTAGGTTTGTGGGAAATGTGCCGAAAGCCCTGGGGAGAGGAGGGTGTGCTGGCTCTGTGTGAATAGGGGTCAAGGTTTATTTATGCCCCTGTGGTCCCCGGGCAGCCCCTGATTTGCATGAAACAAGCTCACCCTGGGTCATTCGTGAATGCAGTGGGAGGGCTGCTTTGTTGGCTAGGGAAGGAAACAGGCCACTTGTCCCTGCTTGGGCTGCGGGAGCAGATGGCCGAGGCTGCCCAATGCACCTTCTAGGCCGGGGCATGGATTTCAAGCAGGTTTGGGAAACCTGGAGGCTGGCCCCAGATCCTGGCTCCTTGACAAGTTATTCCTCCCCGTGCAGTTATTAAGTACCCACTCTCTCCCAGACCTGAACTCAGGGAGAGACAGAGAAAGGAAAGGCAACACAGGTTTATCAACTGCCAGGCACTGGGAGCTAAGCACTTTACAAATATGAGCTCCTTTGATTACAATTGTGGATTTCCAAAAATGTGCTGATTGATGGGGACTCCTTGGAAAGGTAGACTGGGATCAGCTTGTAAAGGTTTAAGCATAGCTAAAAGGTCTCTGCTTTATGTTTTAGGCAAGGTGGAGCCATGGGAGGATTTAGGGATTAGATTTACTCTGCCTGGCCCCAGAAGGCAGAGTTGGGAGTAATAGGTGAGGGGTGAAAGAAAGAGGAAGGAGAGGGTGTTGCAGAGAGGTAAATGTGGCTTTATGGAAGGCCAGGCCTCCTAATAATTACGTGGTGGAGAGGAAGTCATTTCCCCAGGCAGGAAGAGCTCAGGTTCAAGGTCTGCCTTTGACACACACTAGCCCTGAGACAAAGGACAAGTGACTCTCTTAAGGGGAGAGGAATTGTAGCACTTTTCACAAGCATTATTAACCTTCTCTGTGTTCAGCCTTGGAGAGATCACAGGCAGGGACTCTTTGGCAACAGAACAGGCCGGGAGTTGCTTGGGGAGACAAGCAAGGTTGATGGGGATGGACCAGGCAAGGTGAGGTCCCAGAGGAGAAGCCATCCTCCTGCACCTGTGGCGTTTTCCAGAGCACATGGCCCTCGGAGCCTTTCGCCTTTCCTTTCACATACTAAAATAGTCTCCTGCATAAAGTCTGCACTTATTCCTGGAAGTATTCTGGGGGCCCGCACGTGGTTTTCCCACCTGCTCAAACTGGAAGGAACATTTAGAGTCTCTAGTCCAATAATCCATCAGCAGTCATTTATTAACCACCTGCTCCATGCTGCATTTAGGTGGTAGAGATACAATCAAGTCACCAACAGTTTATTAATCACTTATGAGTGCCAGGTGTTGTGCTGGGCACTGGAGAGAAACAGATAAATGAAATGCTCCCCTGCCTTCAAACAGCAAATCTAGCTTCTTGGGTCTTGGTTCTTGTGTTTACCAAAGTAATTTATACCTTAATTCGAGCCCAGAGGCCCATAGGGGAGAACTAGCTTGCCCAAGTCACTCGAGTTATCAGAGGAATGGGGAGTCCCATCCTTAACCTCTTGGTTCCAAATCTAGGGCTCTTTCCTAGCATCTCATCACCTCATCAACCACATGGAGCAGAGGAGGAGTCTGGCATTTGTGGGTTTTGGAGTTGTGTTTGGCCTTTTGGAGTGCCCATCGAAGGGGAGGGGGTTCTTCATTTGGGGGTACCACTCCTCTTCCCACTGAATGTGCTCTCTGGAGCTCAGATCTCTGGAAGGACAGATGGTCAGATATCTGAACACTCCCTCCAGGTAGTCTCCATAGCAGAGATGGACAATGTTCTCCTTCTCTTCATATCCAAAGAATTTAAACCTGGGTCTTAATTCCAGCTCTTTCCTAGGGAGGTCCCCGGACCTTGTTAAAGGAGGAAGGCTCAAAGTTCCCTGGAAGCTCTAAATTTAGGATCCCGAAGCCTGGCCACTTTCTCTCCATGTTTCTTTGGGCAAGAGGATTCCTGTTTGGAGGGGGCCTTAGTTTCTCGTGTGTGGGTTGGATTTGCTGACCTCTACATCTCTTCTAGCTCTGATTCCTGTGATCTCAGTACCTTAAGTTTCTAGCTGTAGATTTGCCAGCTTGGAGGTCACTGGAAAGACCCCAGAATTAGGGATAGAGCAAAGGTTATTAATCTGGGACTCATGGATTTAAAAAAAAATAGTTTGATAACTGAATTTCAATCTGATTGGTTTTCTTTTTAATCTGAAGTATTTTATGCATTTTAAACCACTCTTATGAGGAAAGAAAGGATCCACAAAGTTCACCAGACCCCTAAGAGGCCCACAAAAGGTTGAAATTCCTGGGCTAAAGTTCTGTGAATGGTGCCATCCTATCCTGGGAAAAAGACTAGCCTCCCTTTCACCTTGTCAAAGGTAGATCAGGATGGATTGAACCAGGAACAGGAAGGCTTCAGCCAACAAATCTTTTTTTTTTTTTTTTTTTTTTTTTTTATCATGGCCCCAATGGTGTTCTGATGCTCCACTGTGCCACCAAGGTGTTTCAGTGAAGAAAGCCCTGTCCATCTCCTGTACCTGACAGGTCTGAGGGTCTCTTTCCTCTCTTTTGCACTTTAGGATTGAGGGAGTCTGTGAAATCTCAGGGAAGGAAAAAGCCTGGGTTCTCTCCCCTTCCTTATCCCCATTTGGAACTTTCCAAGTCAGAGAAGCCTTTCTTCCTGCCTGCTAGGACGGAGCTCTTGCTCTTTTGCTCTTCCCTTGGAGTGGGTGGCAAATGCCCCAAGAGCCTGCAGATACGGGGGCACAGGCTGGATACTTTTGGCTGGACAAGTTCCTACCCCCAATAAGAGGCCAGTGGGCAGTGAATTACTGCTTTCTTCCAGCAGAGGGTGATCTGACCTGCTCTCCAGGCCTATGCTGGCAGAAGAGACCTCAACTCCGGAGGAGATCCATTTATTGTTCCTTCCAGTATGAATAGGAAGATCCTCTGCCTGCCTAGTTCTCTCTGTCTCTGTCTCTGTCTCTCTCTTTCTCTTTCTGTTTTTCTGTCTCTCTCTCTGTCTCTAGCTCTTTCTCTGTCTCTTAATTTCTTTCTTTCCTCTCAGTCTCAGTCTATCTTTCTCTGCAAATGCACTCTTTAATAAATAACATAATATATATTAGATTCTTCGGAAAGCATTAGGTATTCAAAAAGTGGTCACTTATCCCCAAGCTTGATGGAGACTGACTCGGTTCTCAGGATCATAGCTAGAAAAGTCTTCTAATGTGGCCTCTGGGAGAGACATTAAGCAACTCATCCCAAAATCAGTGACTTAGCTGGGATTTGAATCCAGGTCCCCGACTCCAAAGCCAACTCTTTTAACCATCATATCTTAATAGAAAAAATTATATCTCATATTTACAAAGTGCTTCAAGGATGATAAAGTACTTTGTAAATTTGGTCTCATTTGATCCTCAAAAGGGCCTTAAAGGTAGATTTTCTTATGTTTTCCATCATAGAGAGGAGGAAAGGGAGACCAGAAGAGGCTTAAGGCACTTCTCAGAATAACAAGATCTAAAGCAAGGTTTGAATACAGGGCTCCTGCTTCGAAGCCCCCCACTTTCTCCACTGCTCCATCTGGTGGAGCCACTTTAATACCATTTCTTCCTATTACAGATGAGGGAACTGAAGCCCCAGGAAGCTAAACTTGTATCCTAACAGATTGCAGGTTCTGTGTCGTGAGTGTGTTTGTGAAAGAGAGAAAGAGCGTGAGTACTATGTGCATGTGTGTGTGTATTTGCACAAGTACTTCCTCTGCAGTTGCTTCCTCATGATATTCAAAAGCCCAAATGGTTTTAATAATAATATATTTTTTAAAAAGATAGCGATTTTAAATTGCGACTTCAGCATTAAAAGATCCTACGGGAACATTTGGGAAATTCAGGCCTTCTGTTGCCAGGTCACGGATGCTCTGTATATAAGAGGTCTGTTCTTTTGAAAGAGAGGCTTGCTATTATTAAAATCAATTTGCTTTTGGAGGGCAGCTTTTAATTTATTTCCAAAAGGAATCTTATAGCTATCCCCAGGATGAGAGGTTCAAATATTGGATGACATTCATTTGAAATGCACAGGAGAGAGGGAGATCTGATTACTGGGCTCTTTATTTAGGTCTCTATCCCCCTCCTCCCTCCCCCCTTGCCCTTCTTTTCCCTCTCTCCCTCCCTTCTTTCCCCTCTCTCCCTCCCTTCTTTCCTCCCTCCACCTTGCTGGGCAGCCCCATCCATGGGATCACTCTGGCCATTGATGGTAGCGATAATAGCCTCCAGACCGAGTGGAGCTCTGGGGAGCTGTCCTCCTGCCCTGTAACAGGCCCAGCACCCCGCTGCCTGACTCCCCACTGTGCCAGAAGATACTTAATGAGGAGAGAGCCAGGCTGAAGTAGGGAAAGGCAAAGGAGGGGGCAGGGAAGTGTTCCTTGTCATCATAAATAATTTTTTTTGGCACAGAATTCAGTGATTTACCAAATCAAATTAACATTGCCCAGAGGGCAGAAGCAGAATACGAAACAATTACTTCTCAGTTCTCCAAGTCCCTTCTCCCCCAGTGCCCTGGGGTTTAAGACCAGAGAGAGCTGGCAGCAACCCAAAATTAGGGATGTCAGAGAGGGAGAGAGGGGGGAGTAAATGCAGAAATGAGCCTTTCCAAGATAATTATTTAAAAAAGAAAAAGGCATTAAGATGTCTTCTTTCCTGATTGCATATCATAGCACTCCCTGCTTGGATCTCACGGATTCTTCCTGGACCTCAATTTCTCCCTCAGGAAAATAAGGGGATGGAACTAGATATCATCCAGGGTAATGCTAATGACCCCGTTGGCAAACCAGGTGCCAGGATTTGCTTAATCTTCCTAGGGAGACTTAAAGCGTTCAGCTCTCTGTCTGAAGAGGTCTTTTGGATCGAAGGCTGAACTTGAGTCATGGGCTCATAGATTGGAGGTCATTGATTCCAAAGTCTTCATTTTACAAATAAAGAAACTGAGTTCCTGGATAAAATGTGGATTTAGGCAGCGGAGCAGAGAGAGGGCCACTAAAGGCGCCACAGAGCACTCATCATCCTGAGTTCCAATGCGGCCTCCCTGGCTGTGGGACCCTGAGCAAGTCACTTCTCCCTGTTTGCCTCAGTTTCCTTCTCTGTAAAATGAGCTGGAAAAGGAATTGGCCAACCACGCCGGTGTCTCTGCCAAGAAATCCCTCAATGGGGTCATGGAGAACAACTGGACACAACTGAAGAGAATGAGTAACTTGTGCCAGAGTTCCATGTAGATCAACAATCACATGCTTTGCCAGAAAGCAATTAAGAAAATAAATAGCTCACTTCTATGTTAGAAAGTTCTGGGTTCAGATTCTGGCTCATGGTGACCTTGGGAAAGAAAGTCACTTTTCCTCTCAGAGTTTCATCTGTAAATTGAGAGGTTTGGCTCCATGGCTTCCAAGGCCTCTTTTAGATCTGTGACTGTCTCATTGTTCACAGGTGTCATATTTAAGCCTCTATAAGCTTTGTCGTTAAAACAACTGTTTAAATGAAGCAAGGGGGGAAGACTGTCTATCCCAGACAACAGCTGGCTAACAGGAGGGTTTCCTCAAATCACTCATTTCTCCCCAAGAAGGAAGGCTTCTCCCCATTCCTTGCATTTTGAGCATTTTTCCTAAATTCTTCCTAATTAGAAACTGAGGGTGGCCCAGAGCCCAGGACTTGGGCTTCCATGTGCATGAGGAATACAAGGCTGGAGCCTTTCACTTGTATTTTTTTATTTAATGTGAATCCGGGATAGAATTTTTCAGGATTGTTCTTGGGAGCCTACAGCCATGATCCTGAGGAAGGCTGCTCCCCTCCTCCAAGATGCAGATGAGATAGCTCCAGAGGGTCTCCCGTGCGGAGAGACCACGTCATCATCTGTGTGGTAGGAGCTGGGGGGGGGGGAGGGAGATTGAGAGGGGAGGGCCTGACAGCTCCTTGGCCCACCGAGTGCTCACTGATTTCACACCCGGGGATCATAGCCAACCTGATGAGGTCATAAGCATATGTATAGCAACAATAATGATGATGACGATGATGATGAAAAACCTCACACAGCAAGTGGCTGTTTCTTTTTTGGGGGAAACAGATGAATTTAGTCCTAGTATAGTGTTTATTTAGCCCAGCTTTAATTTGCCTGCTATCTGTACCCTATTTGTAAAGCAAAGTTGAGTAAGTCTTTGGACCTTGATTTATTTTTTAAGTAAATTTAGTGCTTGAAGGGACTAGATTTTTGTTTGTTTGTTTGTTTTAAGTCTTTATATAGCCCAGCTTGGGTGCTTAGTATTTCCTTGTTGACTGATTCTTAAAAATTTCCTGGATACATTAGAATGTAATTTTTGAGAGCAGAGATCTCTCTCTGTCTCTGTCTCTCTCACTTTCCTCTATCCCTCCCTCCTTCCCTCTTCCCTTCTTTTCCTCCATCTCTCCTTCCTTCCTTCCTTCCTTCCTTCCTTCCTTCCTTCCTTCCTTCCTTCCTTCCTTCCTTTCTTCCTTCCTTCTCTCCTTTTCTCCCTCCCTCCCTTCCTTCCCTTCTTCCCTCCTTTCCCCTTCCATCTTTCTTTTCCTTCCCTCTTTCCTTCCTTCCTTCTCTCCTTCTCTCCCCCACAGCATAGTATCTGGGAGGTAGCCTACAGTTAATGAATGGTTGTTAACTGATTCTCTGAAATTCCTGAAACAAATGTAACCCCCCCCCCCCATGAGAGTAGGGACTATTTCCTACTTCTTTTCTCTTTTTATTGACAAGTGCTTAATAAATATTGATTGAATTAGGTTGAAGAAGCAGTGTTATTCAGTGAGAGAAGGCAAAGCAAAATTCATAATCCCGGCTCTATTGTCCACTTACCGAGTGGACTTTGGCTTCAGTTTCCTTATCTATAAAATAGAAGAGTTGGATTAAATGACTTTACTATGTAGTCCTTTTCATCTTTATGTGTGGAAGCTGCAGAGAAGAGTTCTGCTCTATGGAAAGGGAACTTTGAGAGAGTTTAATAGAGAATCCTAGAAAGGGCATAGGTTACTTCGAAAAGTTATAGGTCACACAGCCATAGTTTGATAGCTGAAAGGCCATCTAGTCTAACTCCCTTATTTTTACATATGAGTAAACTGAGACCCAGAGAAGGCTATAATGGATTCCACATCACCAGAAGTCTTCAAAAAGACATTGGCCGACCCTTTGTCGGGGATATAAGAGAAGGCCTTTTTGATCAGGTCCAAGGAGGAGTACGTGAGGTTCCTTGCAATGTTGAGATTCTGTAATAATCTTACAAAAGACCAACCATGTACCAGAGCATCTGGATGGGGGAGCAAGAGGAGCAAGTTATTGATGTCAATAACTCCTAATCAGTGTTTTATTTTTTCCTTCTTGCAGGTCATTCAGTTGTCTTCACCAGTCATGGATACCTTCTTTGATTACTCAGAACCAGGGAATTTCACAGACCTCAATTGGACATGCACCAGCGGAGATTGCATCACCGTGGACACCGTCATGTGCCCTAGCTCGACAGGCCGAAATGTCCTGTTGTATACTCTCTCCATCTTTTATATTTTCATCTTTGTCGTCGGGATGATAGCCAACTCAGTGGTGGTCTGGGTAAATCTTCAGGCCAAGACGACGGGTTACGAGACTCACCTGTACATCTTAAATCTGGCCATCGCCGATCTGTGTGTGGTTGTCACCATCCCCATCTGGGTGGTCTCTCTGGTCCAGCACAACCAGTGGCCCATGGGGGAGCTCACCTGCAAGGTCGCTCACCTCATTTTCTCCATCAACCTTTTCGGCAGTATCTTCTTCCTGACCTGCATGAGTGTGGACCGCTATCTCTCCGTGACCTATTTCACCAACACCAGCTGCCAAAAGAAGAAGGTCGTCCGTCGGCTCATCTGTATTTTCGTGTGGCTCCTGGCCATCTGTGTCTCCCTGCCAGACGCCTATTACCTGAAAACCATCACCTCGGCCGCCAACAACGAGACCTACTGCCGCTCTATCTACCCGGAGCACAGCATCAAGGAGTGGCTGCTGGGCATGGAGCTGCTCTCCGTGGTCCTGGGCTTCATCATCCCTTTCTCCATCATTGCCGTCTTCTATTTCCTGCTGGCCAGAGCCATCTCAGCCTCGGGGGACCAGGAGAAACACAGCAACCAGAAGATCATCTTCTCCTACGTCATCGTCTTCCTCATCTGCTGGTTACCCTACCACGCCGTGGTGCTTCTAGACATCTTCTCCTTCCTCCACTTTATTCCCTTCAACTGTCAGCTGGAAAACTTCCTCTACACAGCCCTCCACGTCACTCAGTGTCTGTCCCTGGTGCACTGCTGTGTCAACCCGGTACTCTACAGCTTCATTAACCGAAACTACCGGTACGAGCTGATGAAAGCTTTCATCTTCAAGTACTCGGCCAAAACCGGTCTCACCAAACTCATAGACGCCTCCAGAGTATCAGAAGCAGAATACTCTGCCTTGGAGCAGAATGCCAAATGACCAGGGGGTTCCGTCCCTGAAAACATCTCGTCGAACTTCTTTGCTTGACTTTCACAGGGCACAAAAGAAAGGGAAACAAGCTTCTAGTTGGATGGATCCGTTCCTACAAAGTCATCTGTTTGTTTCTTCTCAGTACCTGTGTATGCGGCCAGCGTCCGACCTGGAAAAGGAAAGTTTTGCCTTCAACAAAGCCTCCATGCGCAGTTGGAGACATCACACTGAGAGCAAAGATGCCATGAGAGGGAGAGCTCCAGAGTTCAGTGTATATTTTATATGATGTATTGTATTTAAGACTGAAGACTTTTTTTATTTTCTGGTTATCAGTGTACCTTAATACATTGTATTTGAAAGTTAAATATATTTTTATCGTCTATTTGAAGTATAAAGTTGACCTGTGTATCCAGAGTGCTGTAGTTTAAATGTTAGCATGGCATCATTTTTGACCGTTTTGACTAAAGATGACTTTCATTGTTAGTTGGATGGAAAATATATGTATATAAATATCTATCTATCTATCTATATATGTTGGTCTTGATTGAAATGTTTTATTTACAATAGCTTTATATGTGTATGGTGTATACACCAGCATGGGGCACGGGGCCTGAGCTGTTTGCTTTAAAATGCAGCCTGGGGTATGAACAGTATTGTAAAGTTAGGGTTACCGCAAGACCTTGGGTCAAGTTGGTTAATAGATCCACAGAAGGAACAGAGAGGGCTCGTTACAGAAAGTTCTATTTGTAACTTATTTTTTAAAATAAAAGTCTTTGTTCCAAAGGCATCTGATGGTTCTGACTTATCCTTTGTTGGGGAAGAAGGGGATGGAGGGTAGGAGAGGGGGGGTTAGAGGACACAAACAAACAGGAGGACCAAGTCAACTGAAAAACATTAAGGTGGAACTCTAGCATTGCAACAATCTCAATTTTCCTCTGCTGCTGTTACGTACTCCTTGAGCATGTTTCTAATGTTTTTAAAACACACAGAAAGAGACATGATCAGAGTAAAGGGTCAACCTGAAGTGAATTATGTAGGATCTAGAAGACAATCCACAGTGATCTTCTCTATTCCATGATTATGTGTATGTGAGTGAGTGTATGTTTTTGTGTGAGTGTGTGTGTGTAAAATAGTAGTAGTAGTAGTATTAATAGTAGTAGTTGGAGTAGTAGGAAGTAGTAGTAGTAGTAAAAGTAGTAGTAGTTCTAGTTGTAGTAATAGTAGTTGTAGTAGAAGGTCGTAGTAGCAATACTAGTAGTTGTAGTAGAAATAGTAGTAGTAGTAATAGTAGTTGTAGTAGTTGTAGTAGTAATATTTGTAATAGTAATAGTAGTAAAATTAGTTGTAGTAATAGTAATAGTAGTAGTAGTTGTAGTAGAAGTTAGTAGTAGTAGTAGTAGTAATAGTAGTAGTAGTTGTAGTAGAAGTTAGTAGTAGTAGTAGTAGTAGTAGTAGTGGTTGTAGTAGAAAGTAGTAGTAGTAGTAGTAGTAGTAGTAGTAGTAGTAGTAGTGGTTGTAGTAGAAAGTAGTAGTAGTAGTAGTAGTAGTAGTAGTAGTAGAAAGAACCATAGACATGAAAGGTAGCTCTCTTATTTTATTTCCTGGAGAAATTTATTGGTCAAAGTGATTTGGCAACAGTAACACGAGTCCCTGGCAAGATTCAAACCCAGATGTCTTGACCTTAAGACTACTGGCTTTCTGCTAAACCTGCCTGCCACTGAAGCAGTAAAGAAATCAGACATGGTCCCCCCTCTTAAGGAGCTCATACTTTTGGGAGAAGGGACGTTCAAACAGACACTTTACAGCAGAGATTCTCAAGGTGTGGTCCAGAGACCTCCAGGACCTTTTTTTTAGGATAGTCCCCAAGGTTGAAACTCTTCATAGTAAATACTGACATTTTACTTTCCAACATCGTGAATAACGTTAGATATAACCCCCACAAAAACTCGTGGGGAGGAGTATTTCAGTTTTTAAACATATACAGGGTCCCTAAAACCCAAAAGTTTGAGAACTACCGTGCTAGTGTAAGGAACAGCCAGCGCTCAATAGCTGTAGGATAATGGAACGTGATCCCAGCAGTTACCAAATGAGGTCAGAAGGACTCAAAGTTCCTTTTAATATTTTTTTCTTAGTGACAGGACAGAATCAAGACGACTGATGATGGCTCAAGATGCAGTGGATGCCTTGGGTTTTTTGATATCCACCAAGTTCTCAGCCCCACAGCGCCTGCTTCATGGAGGGAACAAATCATTCTCCTGTGCCCGCTGCACCAGGGGACGTCCTCCTTCTTGGGCACACCCCACCTTATTCACTGTGAGGTTACCCTCACCCGGGTTTAGCCCCCGTAGGTTACTGGGGGTGTAGCCACCGGGCGCGCTGAGGCTTCTGGGAGCGGCAGGTGAGAGTTGGGTGGGGAAGATGGACACCAAAGACAGAAAACCTCAGTGAAAAGGGTTCCGCGGGCCGCCCCGAACACACCCTCCAGACAACGCCTGACTCGACCTGCAGCTGGGCAGGAGCCTTTGCGGCAGCCTCGGGGTGAGAGTGGAAGCGCGGCACGGGAGGAAAGACTGCCCGAGCCCGGCCTCGGCGCCTCCCATGGCTCCCACAGCTCGCTCCACTCCCCGCTTTCCAGGCTCCTCGACTTAACAGCTCGCTCTTCCGTGGGCCCCCGCCGCGCCCCTCCCCGTCAGGGGGCCTTGCTTCGCATCTCGGGGCCCCAGGGCGAGGCACTCCAGCAGGGGCGCGGCCTCCATAGCAGGAATGTAGGGCGGCCCAAACAGGAGCAGAGGCTGGTCCTTGGAGGTGTTGCCCCAGGCAGCTCACTGGGCTAAGGGGCGGGGCGGGGGGAGGGAGGGGGGGAGGGCGGGCACCCACAGCCCCCAAGCAGCGTTTCTTAGAAATTGAGAACTAGAGAGGCCCCACCTCCTCTTTTCACATCTTTAACTCACCCCCGGTTTCCCAATCAATCAGTGCCAGAAATGGCTCCCAAGCACCCCTCTACCCGAATCAAGGATTTTGTTTACAAGCTGGAGGTTTAGAGCACTTTTAACTCTTAGTTATATAAGCACAAGTTAAACACTTCAACCCTCTGGAAGCCTCAGTTTTGTCATCTGTAAAATGGGAATAATCATATCCGTAGTAATCTTCCCTCTTATTCACTTCCATCCCACCCCACCCCATCCTCCCACATATTTAATCTACTACCAAGTTCTCTCTCTCTCTATCTCTCTCTCTGTCTCTCTCTTCTCTCTCTCTCTCTCTCTCTCTCTCTCTCTCTCTCTCTCTCTCTCTCTCTCCTCTGTCTCTCTCTCCTCTGTCTCTCTCTCTCTCTGTCTCTCTCTCCTCTGTCTCTCTCTCTCTGTCTCTCTCTCTTTCTCTGTCTCTCTCTCTCTCTCTCTCTCTCTCTCTCTCTCTCTCTCTCTCTCTCTCTCTCTCGCTGTCTATCTCCCCTCTCTCCTCTCTCTCTCTCTCTCTCTCTCTCTCTCTCTCTCTCTCTCTCTCTCTCTCTCTCTCTCTCTCTCTCTCTCTCTGTCTTTCTCTCTGTCTCTGTCTCTCTCATTTGTAATGCTCTCATATACTTCTGACTCTTATCTCTGATATTAGCAACTAATGCAGGCCTTCATCACTCACACCTGGACTACTGGACTAACTGTTGACCGATCCAGTCCATCCTCCGCTATGACACTCTAGCTGACACAGTGATCTGGTAAAGCAGTGTGGCCATTTGTCCCTCACCCAATAAGCTCCAGGAACTCTTATTGCCTTCAGGATGAATACAAAATTCTCTGCAGGTTTTCAAGTCCTTCTTACCTTTTTAACCTGCCTATGTCTCACTCTCCAGTTCGGGGACCCTGCCATTGTGCTTCCTCTCAGACCCTCCATGTCTCACCTCCTGCATTTTCACCCTAACCCCCATGTCTGATACATATACTCTTCTTCCTCAGATCTATTTCCTAGTTTCACTGGCTTTCTTCAAGTCCCAGCTAAGATCCCACTGTCTGTAAGAAGTCTTTCCTTAGTTCTAGCACTTTTCTCTATTGATTATTCTCAATTTGCCCCCAGTATATCTCATTTGTACAGAGTTGTTTGCATATTGTCTCTTTTCCCATTCCCCTTTTAAATGGTGAGCTTCATTTTAATGGAGATTGTCTTTTCCATTTCTTTTGTATCCCTAGCTCTCTTAGGGTACATAGTAGGTATCCCTAATAATAGTGGTTTAATAGCACCTACTATGTGCCATGTACTTTGCTACATCCTGGAGATACAAAGGAATAAGTGGCTATTTATTAAAATGCTTGTTGACTGACTAACATATCTTCTAGGATTGTTACAGGCAAAATAATGTCCCAAGGTGTTAAGATTCATACAAGGTACTTATGTACTTGGTTCACACCTCTAAAGGAGTTCATACCTTTAAAGAAGTTTACACCTTGGAAGAATCCTAACACCAAGGCTCTTTGCAAACTTTAAAAGTGTAGAGAAAGATCATCATGTCTTTTTCATTTTTCTCATCTTCATGTTTGATGGAGTTCAAAGAGAATCAGAAAGGGAAAAGTTGTTCTCCAGTCATTATTTTTTCCAGTATAATCTTCGATGCACCCTTCATAGGTGGATAGGAGGATTGCCTTTTGCTGCTAATTGAATGAAAGAGCTTCACTGCCTGAGGTTCATTATCTGTGATCCAAGAGATGGTCCTGTCAGTGGGGATTTTTCTAGGGAGCACATTCTCAGCTTTTTTCACACTCTGGGGAAAAGTAATTTTCATACATATGGATTACTTTCAGTTTCCCCCTTTGTTTTTGAGAACTTGGTTGCTTGCATCTTGAGTTTCTTGTGAAGAATAATACAAGATAAAAGATAGAATGTCTTTTATTTCTGAAGGATTTTAGTGTGTGCAAAATTGCTAGAGAAGAGGAAATGAAAAAGATGCTAGTGCTTTTAAAAACAATCTTTATAAATGGGGAAACTGAGGTTTAGAGAGGGAAGGAGGCTTGTCCAAACTTCTTTAGGCAGTAAGAGTTGGGGCCAGGCCTCAGATTCAGGTCTCTTGGCTCCAAGCCCAGGCCTCTGCTATAAATGAATCTACCCTACCCTCTGCTACAGGGCCTCAGATTCCCGCAGGTAGGTTCATGGCCCTCCCTCTGCCCCAGTGTGGATGCTGACATCGGACTTCTGCCTCGTTGAAGGACATTCTCAGTCCCACATGGCTAGCTCTGTCTCGGTCAATTATATGTTCAAGGCCACTCACACATGCAGTTGATTGTGCTCCACACGTGGAATGATCTCTGTGGATAGGCAGAACTCCGGAGAGAAAGGAAACAGGAGGTGATTGATGAAGGGGGCAGGAACCTTCTACTCTGGGCTCTGACTCCACACAGCAAGCACAGCCCTTGGCACAAGAACTACTGAGATTCTCCACATTCCTAGCCTCCTAAGGTCATTCGAGACAGTCCCCTGGACTTTGTGACACCTCCATCTGTCCTTTACTCATGTATAACTGGGAGTGATCCCCAAGCACCTCTGGATCCAATAACCATTTCCAAATGTTCCTTCATCCATTGGAACCTGGCATTTGATAGTAGTAGTGGGGGAGATCTGCACAAATGATATGTTGAGAAAGAGTAAAGAAAAAGGAAAGAAGGAAAGGAGAGAGAATAAGACAGGAAAGAGCTTTGGAGCTAGGAGCAGAGACAGATACAATGAGATGGGTGGACTGGGAGATTAACAGAAAAGAAGGGATAGAAACAGAGGAAGTTAAGGTTAGTGGTAGAAAGAGACAGAAAGGAAAAAGGAAGGAAGGCAATGGCAGAGAGGAAGGGAGAGAGGAAAAGGAAGGATGATGGGATGGAACCAGTGCTGAATTGGGTACTTCTGGCCATGAGTCTTTAATCTCAGAACTGCTACTTTCTCACAGTGTGATTCCAGGAGAATACAATCTCTTATCTGGGCTTCAGTTTCCTCATTTTTATAATGAGAGGGTTGAACTAAACCAGTAGTGTCAAACTCAAATAGAAACATGTCACCAAGCAGTACTTAAAGCTCCCTGAGGATGCATATTGACTTAGAAAGCCACAAATGAACATTACCTATGTTATATCGCATTTTCATTTATTTTGTTAAACATTTCCCAAATATGTTTTAAGATAATGTTTTATTGCAAATATCAACAATGACACACGTTTCTTTAGTGTTTTACGGTTCACAAAGCACTTTTCTCAAAAGCACTGTATAGGACAAAGAACATCAGTCCCAAGAAATGGAAATTGTAATGAAAGGAGGGAAACATTTTATTAAGCACCTGTTATTGCTAGATACTGCACTAAGTGTTTTTGTTTGTTTGTTTTACAAACATTAATTTATCTGATCCTCATAACAATGCTGGGAGGTAAATACTGTTTTTATCTCCATTCCTCTATTAAGAAAACTTAGGCAGACAAAAGTCCAGGGTCCCACAGCTAGTTAAATCTGAAGTGGAATTTGAACTCATTTTAATTAGGTTCAGTTTATGTTTGATGTTTTTGGGCTGGATGGCTGATGAAGTCTCTTCCATATCTAGAGTAATGATCTTATGATCATAGAAAAGATCATGCTTCCTAATAGTAAAAGTTAAATAATCCCTTGTTTATTTGTTCATTCATTCATTCATTCATTCATTCATTCATTCATTCATTCATTCTCCTATCTGAACAAGAATCTTCTTTACAATACTCTTGCTATTTAACACCAGGTAACACAACATAGAAAATTATGTTCTAAAATCCTTCTCATACACTCCCAACCAACCTTATTAAAACGACATTTACCAATTTTTGTAGAATTGCTAGAATATGATATGATGGGAGCCTCGAATAAAATAAGTTTTCTTTTGGAGAACACACTATCCTTCCTTATGACAATATAGCCTGGGGATTGAGGATTTTTTTTTTTACATTCTGGATCATCACCTCATCTGCAGAGATGCTGCAGAGGTGAAGGTGACTAGAGATGCTGCAGAGGTGAAATTGGGTAGAGATGCTGCAGAGGTGAAATTGATCAGAGGTACCACAGACATAAAATTGACTAGAGATGCTGCAGAGGTGAAATTGAGTAGAGATGCTGCAGAGGTGAAATTGATCAGAGGTACCACAGACATAAAATTGACTAGAGATGCTGCAGAGGTGAAGGTGACTAGAGATGCTGCAGAGGTGAAATTGATCAGAGGTACCACAGACATAAAATTGACTAGAGATGTTGCAGAGGTGAAGGTGACTAGAGATGCTGCAGAGGTGAGATTGACTAGAGATTTTGCAGAGGTGAAGGTGACTAGAGATGCTGCAGAGGTGAGATTGACTAGAGATGTTGCAGAGGTGAAGGTGACTAGAGATGCTGCAGAGGTGAGATTGACTAGAGATGCTGCAGAGGTGACATTGACAATCTTTGGCAACCCTTTGGATTTAGGTGGGGAAGAGAATGAGGAATTCAGGATGACTCCTAGATTGTGAGCCTGAGGAATTTGGAGGATGGGGCTGCCTTTTACAGAGACAGGAAAGATGGTGGGGGTGGGGCAGGGTTTAGGCGAAGAGTTAATGAGTTTGAGTTCTGACATGTTGAGTTTAAGATATCTATTAGAATCCAGTGTGAGCTGAGGATCATGTTTAGAGCTGAAATGGACCCCAAAGGTCATTGAGTTAAACTCTTATTTTCCAGTTGAAGAAACTGAGGCTCTGAGAGGATGCCTATTGTCATTCAACTGCTAGACATCAGAAATGTGATTTGAACCCATATGTCTGATCCAAGATCACTCACTTAATATAAGGATATATAAGCTAGAAGGGACTTTTTAGTCTTACCCCCTCATTTTACCAATGAGAAAACTGAGGCTCAGGAAGTTGGGGTAATATGTCATAATGGGATCATATGCTTAGATCTCTGAAAGATCGTTAAGACTCCATCCCCATGGCCCTCTCATGGAGTGTTTCTGGGGATGGAACTGGGCCCGGCCACATCTAGCAATGACCAGAGGTTAAATGGCTGAGTTGGGTCTCCAAACAGTTCATCTCATGGTGAGAACCCTTGGCCCAGAAAAATAAACACCATTAGATGGCTGTGGCTGTTATTCTGAGTGCTCAGGAGAGTCCCTTGATCTCCTTTCCACAGGCTTTTCTCCTCTTTGGATTCGTTGCAGTAGGTGTGGGGTTGACAGCTTGCCATTCTTGTTTCCTCCCACTAGATAGGGTGCCCTCATTCCTGGCTCCAAGTACCAGGCCACTTGGAGAACTTCACAATCCAAATGACACTTCTATAAAGCAGATCCTGGAAGGGTGACAGCTAGGAAGCCTCCAGTGGGCTCTTCCCTTTGAGAGCCATCCTATATTAAGGAGGGAAAAACTGAGCATCAGTACTGTCCATTTCAGGCCTGAAAAGAAGCCAAAGCCTCCAGATTGACTGAAACCCGAGCCCCTTTCATCTGTAAGAACCCTGCTACGCCTCAGGTTTGCTGTGGCAGCCGTGGGAGGATGTTGCCTTGCCAACCGATATTCTGAGTTATCCAAGCAGATTTAATGGCATTACAGCAAGGAGAATTTTTTTGTTTTTCTTTTCAAAAATCATTAAAAGAAGATTCCAGACCCACCTAGGAAATGCATTTAATCAGTTTAGTTCCGGAAATGACTATGAAAACTTGGATTTTTCCCCCTCTTTTGAATGTCCCAGACATCTCTGAATGTTGTCTGCATCAAGATGAATGATCGATGAAGTCACAGCTTGATGCAATGAACTGGGTTTTGTTGGTATTTTTGAAAAAAATTCATCTCCATGTTAGAGCATGTGTTTAGGACAGCTCAGCATGACTGACAAGTATTTTGAATTTCTCTTGGAAAGATCTTTGGATAAACATATGAAAAGCAAACCCACAAATGGAGCTGTGGAAAATCAGTGAGAGAGGAGCAAGCTGGGCACAACCCATCTGCCAGTCACCATGCAGGTATTTGCCCCTGCAAACACGGGCAAGGTTTAGCTCCCTAGCAGAATCTCAGGTTCTTGCAGGGGTATCCACGTCAGCCCTATCTCAAACAGCAATTTCTTCTGCAACATAACCAACAAGTGGTTCCCCAGCCTTTGTTTAAAGAAGGAACTCACCCATTTTGGAGGTAGCCCACTCCCTTTGGGGAACTCTCATCATTTAGAAGGATTTTCCTTGATATTGACTTCTATATACCTCCCACTCATTCACTACTCTTGGTCCTGTCCTCTGGGACCAAGAACAACAAACTTAATGCTACTTACACATGACTGCTTTTTAAATACTTGAATATGACTGCAGTTTCCTGCCTGAATCTTCTTTTCTCCTGGCTCAACATGCCTAGTTCCTTCTCCTTCCTCCTTCCCTCCTTCCTTCCTCTCTTCCTTCCTTCCTTCCTTCCTTCCTTCCTTCCTTCCTTCCTTCCTTCCTTCCTTCCTTCCTTCCTTCCTTCCTTCCTTCCTTCCTTCCTTCCTTCCTTCCTTCTCCTTCCTGACAAAATTTACTATAACCTTAACTTTAATTATATCAAATATAGAGACTTATAGTTCATAATCTGATGAACAATCCATATCTTTGATAATTGAGTATGTGTGCAAATGTAATCACATTAATGGTATAAAAATCTGATGGTGTGTTCCAGATTAGATTGAACTTTTCCTGTGCTTTTTTCCCCTTTTTAATTAATTAGTTAATTTTTAAGACATTTTGCTTTATGAATCATGTTGGGAGAGAAAACCAAAGGGAAAAACCATGGGAGAGGAAAAAAAAAAACAGAAAAGAGAAGTAAACATAGCTTGTGTTGATTTATAATCAATCTCCATAGTTCTTTTTTTCTGGATGCAGATAGCATTTTCTGTTCAAAGTCTATTGGGATTGAACCATGAGAAGAACCAAGTGTTTCATGGTTGATCATTGCATATTGTCGCTGTCATTATGTACAATGTCTTCCTAGTTTCTGCTTGTTTTGCTCAGCATCAGTTCATGTAAATCTCTCCCAGGCTTTTCTAAAATCAGCTTGCTCATCATTTTTATAGATGAATGATATTCCATTACCTTCATATTTCATACTTATTTGGCTATTTCGCAATTGATGGCATCTATTTATTTTCCAATTCTTTATACCAAAAAAAGAGTTGCTATAAATATTTTTGCACATATGGGTGCTTTTCCCTCCTTTATGATTTCTTTGGAATACAGACCCAGTAGTGGCATTTCAGGGTCAAAAGGAAAGCACAGTTTTATAGTCTTTTGCCTGTTGTTCCAGATTACTCTCCACAATGATTGGATCATTTCACAACTTCACTGACAATACATCAATGTCCCAGTTTTCCCATATCTCCTCCAATATTTATCAATATCTTTTCCTGCCATTTTAACCAATCTGAGAGATGTGAGGTGGTACCTCAGAGTTGTTTTAATTTGCATTTCTCTAATCAATAATAATTTAGAGCATTATTTCATATGATTATAAATGGTTTCAATTTCTTCATCTGAATTTTTTGTTCATATCCTTTGACCATTTATCAATTAAGGAGTGATTTGTATTCTTATAAATTTGACACAGTTCTTTACACATTTTAGAAATGAGACCTTTCACTGGCTGTAAAGATTTTTTCCCAGTTTTGTACTTCTCTTTTAATCTTGTTTCTGTTAGTTTTTGTTTGTGGAAAATCTTTTTTAATTTAATGCAATCAAAGTTGTTCATTTTGCCTTTCATAATGTTCTTTATTCTTCTATGGTCATAAATTCCTCCCTTGTCTAAAGAACTGGTAGGTAAATTATCCTTTTGTTCTCTTAATTTGTTTATGGTATCATTTTTATGCCCAAATTATGTATCCATTTGGACCTTATTTTGGAATGGAGTGTAAGATGTAGGTCTATGCCGGGTTTCTGACATTATTTTCCAGTTTTCCCAAGAATTTTTGCCAAATTTCTTATTCCAGAATTTGTAATTTAGGCATTTATTAAATACTAGATTACTATAGTCTTTGATAATTGTGTTGTGTTTTAGGTTGAGTACTGCTAAGCCACCACCCTTTGTATTTTTTCATTAATTCCTTTGATATTCTTGACCTTTTGTTCTTCCAGATGAATTTTGTTATTATTTTTTTCTAGTTCTGTAAACATTTTCTTGGCAGTTTGATTGGTATGGCACTAAACAAGTAGACCAATTTAGCTTTAACTGATCCTCAGATAATATCTGTGATTTTCTTCTAAGATGTGAGCTGACCATGCTAGAGGACTGTGGACTATCACATACTCACTCTTCGAATAATTCCCTCTTTGAGGAACCTCATCAGCTTTCATGACACTTAAGTATCCCCTCTAAGAATATGACTTCTAGATTCATATACCCAGCCCTCATCTCTCTCTTGAGTGCCAGATCCATATCAGCAGCTGCTTATTAGAAATCTCAAACTGAATGTCTCTGGATGACCAGCATGGCTAATAGAATTTGTTATGCTCCTTCACCCCATCCAACCCACCCAAGTTGAGGGGACTATCATCCTTCAAATTTCTAAGGTTTGTAGCCTCACTCATCCTTGATGTCACATTCCTCAGAAATTGTTGTCAATCTTGTTTTCATATCACCTCTTTTGCAACAAATTCTTATCTCCATCCCACCCCCCACAAAAACACATCCACCCCAAGCCCTCTTTTTCTCTCACTTAGGCTAGTGGAATAGACTCCAGGTTGTTTTCCCTGTCTCAGGTTACTTCCCTCAACTTCCACTCAACTGCCAAAGTGATTTTCTTAAAGTGAAGGTCTGACCATATTCCTCCCCTACTCAAGGAACTCCAGCAGCTCCTTATTATCCCTAGAGTTAAATATAAACCCCCCTGTTTGGATAGCTCTGGTCCTCTTTGTCTGCCATGACACACGGTTGACTCATTGAATGTGGTGTCCAGTAAAGCTCCAAAGACTTTCTCAGACACAAAAATTCCTCGTGGAGCACCTCCTTCATCTTACACTTGAAAAGTTGATTTTTGAATCCAAGTAAAAGATCACATTTATCCCTATTGAACTTCTTCACCCTATTAGACTTAGCCCAATACCCTAGCTTGCTCCAGGATCTGACACTCTTATCTAGAGTCATGTCAAAACATAGCTGTTGTAAGATTTAGGTGAGACCAGGACTATTAATAGCAAAGAAAGAAATAAGTGAATGAATGAATAAATGAATGAATGAATGAATGAATGAATGAAAAAATGAACATTGGGGCCTACCATTGGTGGACCCCTTCTCAAGTCAACCAATGTATAAATAGTATCTGGGTTTTACTATAAAAAACAGGGTGAGACTATTCACTTCACAAACAATACTTTTGAATAAAAAAAGGCCCTCAGGTGTTGGGACAGTGCTATCCCCACATCATTGACTTGAACTATTGTCTCAAGATATCAGAGGATTTGTCAAGTAGATCAGTGGTTTGGACAGTTATTTTCTTTATCTTCCAGGGGTTAGTTGGTAGAAGATCTGGGAAAGCAGATTATGACTCAGTGTACGGAAAAACTTTCCCAACATTTTGGTTTATTTCCCTAAGTGATGCTGCTGCCTTGGATGCCCTCGTGCTATTCTGATGTCATTTCTACATGGTCTCCAGGTATTTTGCAGATGAGCCTCTCCCTTCAATATACTACCAAAGATACCAAGTGACCTCCCCATCTCTGGCGATCACCACAAGCAGAGATCACATGGCCACTTCTCAGGAACAGGATTTGGACTTCACATCTGCATTGTAGTTTAGCAATCCCTTCTCACTTTTAAGGGTCTATATGGATTTGAGCAATGACAGGTCATGGACAGTCGGGTGAAATCATTGGACATTATGCAGATCAGAGCTGGAAAGTATCTCAGTGGGCATCTAATCCAATCTGCACCAGAATCCAAGAACCAGAGAATTAAAGCTGGAAGGAACCAGAGAAATCATCTACTCTACTTCCTTCACTTTATACATGGGGACACTGAGACCAGAGAAAAGGAATTTGTTTAAAGACACACAGATAATTAGTGAAAAAGCTGACTTTAGGTCTAGTATTTGCTACATAAAATGCAGCAATGACTCCCAGGACACATAGGATTATTGGACATATAGAAGGCATGTTGTCATTTGTAAAATTCTCTACTTACTTTTGAAGTATACTTGAAACAAGGTGTAAACTCAGTGGAATTAAGATAATGATTCTCCAGTTTACATGTACTTAGTACTTAAAATACTTCTACAAGATGGACACCTATTCTACAAGTTGACACCTATTCTATAAGATTGACACCTATTCTACAAGTTGACACCTATTCTACAAGATTCACACCTACTATGCTGTAATTATAATAGAGTATATAAGAGCCAACAAGGACTGGGAGAGACTCATTACATTTTTGATCAGGCTCCTGGTGGCTGTCCTCAAAGCTAGCCCCAGGTGAAGGAGACAGACTGTGAAGGAGATAATAAAGACTTTTAAGACTTTTTGGACTTTATTTCTGACTATTCATCAGGAATAAAAACTAGAGGAAAAAAAAAACCAGAGGGGAAAAAACTAGAGGAATCAACGGGAGAAACTGCTAAAGTGAAGCAAGAAAAACCTTTGGAGAAGTAAAAAGTGAACCTGAAGAAAACATTGATTCAGATAGTGAAAGCAGAAAAAAAGAAATAGAATTAATGTCTCTGAGAAGTGGAAGGAGAATTGCTCAAGATCTTACCCCTGCTAAAAAAGAAAATGAAGAAGAAAAAATAGAAGACAAATTAAGGGATCATAATAAAGAAAATAAAGATAGAGAAGAAAAATCTGGAATTGTAGAGAAAAAGGAAAATGAAGCACTACTGGCGAAAACAAACAGACCAAAGCCAAAAGAGAAGAGAATTCGAAAGCAGGAGGAATCTGACAAAGACTCAAATGAAGAGGAAGAGAAAAGACGAGAGAAATATGATGAATGGCTGAAGGCTGACAGGATAGTCTGGCCTTTGGACAAGGGGGAACCAAAGAGAAAACAGAAGAAAAAAACTGAAAATAAAGAAGACAATGAAAAGGATGAGAAAAAAAATGAAGAGAGACAAAAGTCAAAATGTGGACTTCCTCCTTTGAAGTCTACCTTTCCATCAAATATGTCTTATAGTGTCTCTAAGTCTCCAAATATTGAAGGGAAAGTGGGTGCCCTAACTGCACAGAGCAGTTTCCCAGACATCTCACTTCTGGCAAATGGAATGGAAGACTTTGCTACTTCAGCTAAAAATTTGATGAATGAAGAATTTTCTCCAGAGATTTTAGAAGAACTGGAAAGGAGTGAAAAATTTATTGATGATAAGATGGAAGAAGAAAATCCAAAATTTCCATGTGTGTTAAAAGAAAATGATAAGACTCAAGTACAGTCTTTAGAAACCTTGAAGTTGGAAGTTGAAGAAAGTGAACAAATAGTGCCAAATTTTGAAAACAAAATGGAGCAAGTAGAAGAAATTGAGAAAAAACCAAAAAAATCTCCTAAGGTTAAAGGGAGAAAAAACAAGGCAAAAGATCTTTCTTTGAAGATTCTAAAAATTTCTCCACTGAGACAGGATGAAGCAAGAAGTCACTCTTACATAGGATGCCTCCGTCTAGAAGTTTCTTTAGAAAGTAAAGATTTGTCCTCTACTACCAAAGATGAAAAGGACTCATGCTCAAAAGAAAAAAAATTAAAGAGGAAAATAACAGCACAGTCATCACTAGAGAAAAAAATTCGAATGGAGACTGAAATGGAAATGCCAGACCTTGTGTCTGAAAAACGGATCAGTGACTCTATCATATCTGAGAAATTTAAGGAATTAAATTCTGAAGAACAGCCTGAAATAGAATATGAAGAGATGCCATCCTTGATAGCAGAGTCCGAGCAACCAATTCAGGACGAATCAGCCAATGGATTTGAAGCCAGCACTACATCAAGCACTTGTAGCGTGACTGTCCAAGAACGAGAGATCAGAGACAAAGGCCAGAAAAGGAAAAGTGATGGAAATGGTGGCTCGTTAGCAAAAAAACAAAAACGTTCACCAAAGCGAACAAGTGCCGCTATCAAAAATGAAAAGAATGGAGCAAGACAAAGCAACGATCGTGAAGATCTTCCTGTTCCAGATAGTACAAATAAATGTACACCAGTAAAGCCCAGAAAGTTTGCTCCATCTCCAGCAAGAATGATGTCGCTTCCCGTTAAAGATGGAGACAAGGACAGATCTCAAGACAAGCATCAAAATTCATCTCCTAGAATATATAAGTGGAGTTCACAACTTAATGAACTAGACAATATGAGTAGTGCAGAGAGGATCTCTTTTCTACAAGAAACATTGCAGGAAATAAGAAAACGTTATATGTCATTGAAGGCAGAAGTAGCAGCTATAGACAGGAGAAAAAGATTAAAAAAGAAAGCTAAATTAGTGTCTAATGTAGTAGCCTAAATGGAATCTGCTCCATCACTGAGGCCATCATCATCATCATCATCATCATCATCATCATCATCATCATCATCATCAATCTCCCCACAAAACATGCATGCTGTAGAATGCAGGGGATAGATACTTTCTCTGCCTTCCCAGCAGTTTGCTGCCATGGACACACATCCTTTAACCCTGAAATCCACTGCTGGATTGTATGGTTTTCCCCTTCAGGCTGTTCGAGCTTTACATTTGCAATTTGGGGCGACCAGCAGCAAAAGAGACAGTGACCCGGCTCCTGGCGGCTGTCCTCAAAGCTAGCCCCAGGTGAAGGAGACAGACAGTAAAGGAGACAATAAAGACTTTTGGACTTTATCCCTTGACTGTTCTTGTGGTGATTACTCTGCTAAAATGATGGCTGGTTCCAAGACCTCCAGAAAGCTAACCCAAACCTTACGAGTCCCTTCTGATTTCAAACCCCCATTTATGTGGCACAATACTTGCTGCTCTTGGCCAAACCTCACCATAACCTCGATGTTTTTTAACCAATCTCCCATGCTGCTTAAGGGCCAAACCAACATGGTATCCTGTAATGGTCCCTGGATCCCTTCCACTGTGAACTCCCCCCCCTCCCCATCTTTCCCTTTTCTTCAGTTCATCATTAACTTCACTAGTAGCCCAGCAGCTTCACTCATGCTCTGTAACTATTTGTTTTCACGTCTATTGCTATTGTTTCTGGGAAGTTATCACGTCCAAGGAAAACAGCCAGAATTTGGGTGGATTTGGAGTGACACCTGCAGTCCAGTGCCCACTTAATAGCTGACGTCCACTTCTTAGTAATCATTACATTGACTGTTAACCGAAGCTTGGGTGAAATAACCCCTGAATGCTCCCTTCTTGTGTCTCACAGACTCTGGGCAATGTGTCCCTGGGTAGAGGATTGCCCAAGGGGACATCCTTGAACATGCAGCTTCAGCAGCTTTTCAAGTTCAGTGATCCACCTCCCTTCGAGCTTACTGTGAGGATGGCTGGCCTCTTGCTGTACTTTTTCCTTTTCTCTTTGAAAAAAAGGAAATGATCTGGAATAGGAAAAGTCCTAGGATTCAGTTCTGGAGAATAATGGAAGGTGAAGTTTGCTTCCCCTTTCACTCAGTATCAGGGCAGTAAATCTCTGTTGCTTCCCAGGTGGATGTTGCTTTCAGTAGCCTAATAACACACTCACATGGGCCTCCAGTTATGGCGCTTTCTCCAAACTTTAAATCCCCCATCTGTGCTGCTTCTTCAGCAGCCTTAGCCTCAGTTTCCCCACTAAGACATTCAAGATCAACACCATTCCCAACAACCACACAATTAACATTATTAAGAGCTAACTTTTAGGAGGATCCCAAGGATGAGGGATGCCAGAGAGAAAAGCTCATGAAAATGAGAAGACAACAATATCAGGCAAGCGACAAGTAGAGGCAGTTTAAGTGAGATAGTCTGATGCCTGTGATTTTCTCCCTCTCCCATCTCTGTGACATGGACACTACAGGCCTGGGGAGGGATCCTACACTCTGCAGAACTGAGTGTCCTTTCTATTGCGTCCCACTGTCCTCTGAAGGGCCAGAGACAGCGCGCTGGCCTTAGTAACATGGGCACGTGGCCAGCTCAGCAAATCTTCAGAGAATCCACTCCATCTGATTGTGTGAAGTAATTGGGAAAACATGAATTGTGTTTTGACCAAAATTTTTTGAAATGAAAACAGGGCTGGGCTAACATGTTCTTCTTGTTCGGATATTTTCTTTCCCTCCCTTTTCCCCTAATTTTCCCCCACCCCGCCTCACTTCTGGAACACCAAGAACTCCTATTTATTTACAGCGTCCTTAAATTTAGGGGTAATATCTTTCCCCATAGCAAGCCTTTAGTATGATTAAAATAATTATCTCCAGTATTTTTTAATCATATCTGATTCTTTCTCACCTCCTCAGAGTTTTTTTGATAAAGATACTGTAGTAGTTTGCCATTTCCTTCTCCAGCTCATTGACAGATGAGGAAACTGAGGCAAACAAGATTAAGTGACTTGCCCAGAGCCCTACACCCATTAAGTGTCTGAAGTCACATTTGCACACAGATATTTCGGACTCCAGGACTGAAATTCTAGCTATTTGTCCACCTAGCTTCCTATCTCTAGTTTAATTCCAGGAAATAAGTAGAGCTTACTCTACATCAGGCTTCACGTTCAACACTGGGGATACACATGAAAGCAAAAGCAGGGCCCTGTCTTCAAGAAGATTATATTCTAAGGAAATATAAAAGTGACCCTTGGGTAAACTGAGGCCTGGGAGAGACCTTAATTTAGAAAGGCCAAGGTCACCCACTGCATCCTGGGCCATTGTCTTCTTGGCTTTTATCTTGCGGTTGAAGTTTAATGCTTCTGGAGGAGGGAGTGAGACTTGGTGACCTTTTGTGCATCTCTGAGTCATTTAAATCCGATTCACATACAAGTTAAGACATCACCCTCATGACATCACTGATCCTCTTGGAGAACGAAGAACTAGCAAGCCCTTCCTCCGGCTGAGTTTCCAAGAGAAGGCTGCATTGCATTTGGAAGTGGACCTGAGGTTTATAGTCCTAAGTATATGTGAAAAGACATAATTAGGAGAGTCTAATAAGTAGTACCCAGAATTCCTGGAGTTTTGCTCATTGATCTCTGACCGTCTCTCTCTGTCTCTGCCTGTCTCTCTGTGTCTTTGTCTCTCTTGTCTTTCCTTTGTCTCTTTTCCTTTCTCCTTCCTCCTCCCTCCATCTTCCTCCTTTCCTCTTCTACTTTCTCTTTCCCTAACTCTTTCTTCCCTCCTTGCTCCTTTTCTCTCTTCTCTCTCTCAGTTGGCTTTGCAAATTGTACAGCACAATATCCCCGTGAGTTCTGATTGTCCGCACTCATAGGGAAAGTTGTGGATTCTGTTTCTATTGAAAATCAAAATAAGATCTTAGAAAAGAATGTGCAAAGACTGGGACTGAAAATAGAATTTCTTTATGACTTTGGGGAAGGGGTGGATTCTCAGAACGGGTTGAGGATCCTTCCAATGCTCAAAAGCTCCAGTGGGCCTGTTATCATCATGGAGGGCATTTCCTCCTTTCCATGCCCACTTATTATATGTCACTCTTATCCATCTCCTCCCAGAAGGAGCTCCACCCTGCTTGCTGAAGGCTTCCTTTGATCTTTCCTGGCACTGAGAAGGTACCAGTGGAACCCAAGGCTGACCACGGGTCACTTCACTTTGACCATCCTTCACTTTACCAATGGTTGGTGACCTTTGTGAGCATGCACACATTTCTTTGTTGCCATTCTTTACCACAGAGACCTCTACCCTGCGATCACAGGAAGGAATTAATAAGGAGGAGCGGATTCTCTGAAGATACTTGCCACAAGATGGAGGGGATCCAGTTCGGAGTCCAAATGAAAGGATTATTCCTTATGCATGATGAGGTCCTCCAGGTGCTCCTATTATATATCAGGTTGATCATGTCAAGACTTGGATTGCTGCGGAACTTCCTGAAAGAGACCTCTCGTCACTCAAAGGAGTTTGAGCTGAGCAGGTAGGTAGCATAGCGAATAGGTCACTGGAAACAGCATTAAGAAGATCTGAGTTCCAATTCTGACTTTTTTATTAGTTGTGTGACCTTGGGCCAGTAAATTAACTTCTGTCCTCCCCTGCAATATGGGGATAATAATAGCACCAACCTTCAGAAGGGTTAGTATAAAGATCAAATGCGGTAATTTATATAAAGTGCTTTGTAAACCTTAAAGAAAATGTAAAAGATCACTATTATTAATAATTTAGAGAAAAAATGGATACCCTTGAGAGCTGTCCAGGGTACAATATGCATCGAGTGGATGCTCCAGCGGTCTTGTCCATTGGCAGATAGACATCTTGGCCAGACTGAGCAGGCCCGATTGCCTTTGGAAAATTGCCATATTCTCTCAACAATACCAAATTTCCCCTAGAAATCCAAGCTCATTTCTTCAGCACAAACATTCATTCAGCACGCCTGTGAGACATAGAACTCTTCTGAAGAATTGCAAATGATGATCACCCAGAGGGTAACAGGGAGGATGGCTTTATCTAATCCTTCCCCTAATTCTTTATTTTTACCATCCTTCCATCACTCAAGTTCTGAGTCATCTTTAATTTTTTTTTCTCCCTCTGGCCCCCAGTCCAATTTGATGCCAGGTATTCATTTCTAGTTCTCACCCATTTGTCTCCACCTTTTCTTCCCCATTGCCCAATTCTTGCTCAGAATATCATTATCCCTTGTCTGGACTACAATTGTCACCTGACTTTGGTCTTTCTGGACCCAATCCATTTCTTCTCCAGACCATCAGACACTTTGTTGCCCAATGAACACACTAATTCTATGCTCACAAATCTCCAAGGGTTCCTCATGGTTTACAGAATAAAGTACATCCTTCTTCTCTTGGCGTTTGACATCTTCCACGAGCTCTCGTCACCCTTCTTTGTCAGCTCTATTTTATGGGAATTCCCTTTATGTTTTCTATATTCTAACTAGACTGGGATCAATGTATATGATCCCTGCCCCCTTTCTATCTGGCCCTATTCCCTCTCAGCACCTTTTCTCCGTCAGTTCTTCAGAACCTGAGCTGCACTGACCCCACTCTCTACATTTGGAAATCTTGCTTTTTTAAATTATTTTTTTTTCTAATTAGAAGCATTTATTTTCCTTCCCATCATCCCACTGGAAAAGGAGGGAGAAGGGGACTGAGTCTTGTAATAGTAACTTGTAGCTAAGAACGGAATGATATCATGTGTTGACTGTTGACTGGCAACCCCTGGTACCCAAGGTGATGCTATCGGTTCGTGCCCCAGCTTCATCTGTTGGATTGATGTTTATCTTCTGCATTGCATGTTTTCCAGGACTGATACTTGAACTAATCCCCTGTCAGCACAAAAAACTGGCAGAAAAATCAGGGAGCTCCCTCCCATCTGACTCAGCCCAAGGGAATTGTGTTCATTGCTCTTACAGAAAGTTGTTATTGCTCTGTAATACTTTGCGACTGACCAGACATGGCCCCAGTGTCACGTTGAGGAGGAGAGTGTCTGATGGGGTGACTGGGTACATCCCATTGCTAAAAATGGGACCCTGGGCAACTCAGGAAATCCCTTCTGAGCTTGCCTCTTCCCCTCACCACTCCTACAGAACCCTAATGTGGGACTCTGATACCTCAGAGAGGCTAACTCCCATTTCCACAGCTTTCTGCCTCCCATAACTAGAATTCTTTCTCCCTAACCTCTGGCTCTTAGTTACTATGGCCCGACAGGCTCAGATCAGACTGGCAGTCAGAAACCATCAGAACCAGGGGGCAGCTAGGTGGCCCAGTGGATAGAGCACCAGCTCTGTGTCAGGAGGACCTGAGTTCAAAGTTGACCTCAGACACTTAACACTTCCTAGCTGTATGACCCTGGGCAAGTCACTTAACCCCAATTGCCTCAGGGAAAAAAAAGAAAAAAAAAAAAAGAAACAGGAACCTTTCTCTTTAGGTCTAAATCCAAACTTTCCACCCTGGAACTCTAACTATCACCCAAAAGAAAAAGTTACAAACAGAGATGATTTGCTTATTAGTCAGAACGAAAGTTAAGACACAAGGAGCATCATCCAATAGGAAGATTGGGTATCCAGGGATAGTAGATTTGTCAATCTTCCATCAAGCCTGGCCCGGAAGAAACCTCTGGCCCCGGAACCTTATTGGCAGTAATGAGCTATGGAAAGAGCTTGCATTGGAGTGGGGCAGATTGTGTGACTCCTGCCCCTGGCACTCAAGTGGATTATGGCGTTCCTTTCAGTGACACAAATAGTGACCCATCCATTTTTCTCCTCCTGGCACTTATTAAGAGGCAGATCTGGAGATTTGACTTGACTCCTGGCCCAAGTGAGAAAACAATAACAGCCAAGAGATCTCCTGTGACCTTAGAGTGCATGGAGAGAAGGCCAGGGATTGGTCCTGGGATTTCAAATGAATTAGAGGTTCCCCCACAAAGACAACTAATGTATTTATAAGGATTTCCATTTCTAGGGTGCTTCAAAATTTGCAAAAACCCTTCTTCTTAATAACCCTTGATTAAAATATAAGAAAGTATAAGTATAAGGTCTAAGTGTATAAGGTAAAAAGTATCAAACTTTATAACCTCATTTTATAAATGAGGAAACAAAGACTAAGGGATTTTTTTAAGCGATCAGGGATCACTTTGCAATTATCTCCTTACTCTTATTCCAGACTTCTTTCCATCAACCTTATTTGTTTTTATTATTATAGGAATATGGTCGTCTAAGACATAGGCGGGGCCAAGGGTCTGTCCTGGGCCTTCTGCAATCCATCTTCAGATCAATCAATCAGGGAACAGATGTTTAAGATGCAGTTACTAAAGGATCCCAGATCTAGAGCTGGAAAGCTCCTCTAGATCCTTCATTGAACAGATGATGACTTTCAGGAGAAGTTAAGGAGATTGCTTCAAGACCCACCTGGAATAAGCATCAGAGGGAGACAAAACGCAGACCCTCCAGAGTCAGTGCTCTTTTCATTTACTGCATTATCCCCACCAATCAATCAACAAGCATTTATCTCATTTGAGCTTGCTGTTTTTTTCAAGTAAACATCCTCCAGTTGCAGCAACTGATCCAGATGGAGACGTCATTATGGCCCATTATGGCTACCTTCCTCTGGGTAGCCTTTACATGCATGGAGCCCAACACTCCAGATGAAGCCCAATCCAGTACAAATCGACACTCTCATTTCATTCTTGGAAGCAACAATGCATCCTCCTCCCAGTTCTCTGAGATCACCGGCCTATCGCCCTGGCCCTAGTCCCGGAGAAAATTATTAATTATGTAATAGCCGTTGTTAGGACTTGAAATCTAAATACTTTCCCAGAAAGGTGACATGCTATTGTTGTTTTAATAAAAGGTGTTCGATTTACAGACATGTGTCAGATATGGAATAGGTTATTTATATCCACATAGAAAAAGGAAAGACAGACAGAGTGCCCATTACAGGATGATTAGACAAAATCTAGTAGCTTATTTACACCTACTGTCACCGTCTGTTAGAAGACTCTTACATAAGCCTTATTTCTGCAAATTAGCCGTGTCACAATTCACCTCTCCACTGGACATTTCAAGCTCACATAGCTGATCTTGAGTTTTTTTCCTGGTGGCCATCAAATAACCTTCTGCCATTAGCCAGTGTCACCTCAGGGGGTGTCACCGACAACTCTGTGCTGGTAGGAGATACCCCCCCCCCAAAAAAAAAAGTAACTTAGGTAATAATAATGATTTCCATTTCTTTTGATGCCCAGGACCTTTTGATGCAAAAGGAGAGATAGTGGCAGCTTGTAGCTATCTAGCCCAGCAGAACTAGGGCCATAGTATCTAACCTGTTGCCAGTTTGTTAGGGAAGAGAAGTGAGAATCCTTCTCTACCCCTCATGAGACCACATTTTGTCTCTTGGAGGGCTCTGTCTAAGAAGCTTCAAGCTAGAAACGCGAAGCTAGACATGAAGCGTTGTCTCCCAAGTTTTCAACCAGAATGGTGGCTGTACATGCTGAATTTAGGGGAGGAATAGTATAAGGTCATCGTTTTAGAGCTCATTTTAGAACTCATTTTACAAGGAAAGAAACCGTGAGCTAGAAGGGTATATATATATATGGCCTGTCTAGGAGTTCTCTCTGCCTGGTCCACAAGTTCTCCAGAGCAAAACCAACATTTGCACATTGAATTCCTGACTGAAAAGTGCCAAACTCAGGGCCTTTGCTGATTATCCCGAGGCTGGCCAGTCACTTCTATGTTGGAAGGGCAATCTGGGCAGGATGTGTGGAAAATAGACTATATCCTCTGTCCCTGGGGATCCACATTCAGGGAGTCTTTCTGAGCTACCAGCCAGCCAGGAAAGCTCCAACTAAGTGCTTGTATGTTGGAACGGCAATCTGGGCAGGACGTGTGGAAAACAGGCTGAATGCTCCATCCCTGAGGATCCACATTCAGGGAATCTTTCTGAGCTACCAGCCAGCCAGGAAAGCTCCAACCAAGTGCTTGTCCACCACACCCACGTTGACTCAAGTCCTGCAGTGAAGAGAGAGTTTGGGCTTCATTCCCCGAAGTCAATAAAGCTCAGTTTTGTGGGACCCCTGGGGGGAAATGACGGAAGCAGGATCTCTTTCAAATGGGCCTCTGGGGCCTCTTTGGGTTGAATCCAGATCTTTGGAGTCCCAAAGGCGGGGTTCTGCTGCCCCAGAAGAGTCTGAGACTGGGGGCCCTAACCTTTCCATCCCACCCTGATCCAGAGAAAGGGTAGGAGGGGGGTAAACTGGGCTCAAGATGAGAAAACCAGGCCCTCTGTAAAAACCCTTACAGTTGGAAGTAATGAATCTAGCTTCTGTCTCATCTCCGTCCTTGTCATGTCCTTCCCCACCCCCATCAGGCATCTAGAAACAGCTGGGGGTGGGCAGCAGCTGAACCAATAAAAACAGCAGCATTGGGAGGTGCTGTGAAAACAGAGCCTTCAGCCCAGTGCCCTTTGTGGGCTCAGCAATGGTAATTCTATCGGGGTGAGGCGGGCCAGGTGGGTCCATCTGGAATCCTAACATGTCTGGATTTTGAACCTGGCCCTGCTGCCAGTTGGGGTAAGAGGTGAGCATCTTAGATGGCGGACTAAGAGCAAGGCACCTCAGAGTCATTTGGCCCAGTTCTTTTATTTTAGGGGGGGAGGGGGACTGAGACCCAGAGAGAGAAAGAAAACATCATTTCAAGAGATCTTAGATTTATATCCATTTGGGAAGTTAGAGACATCTAATTTATTGATTTGTTTATTTACTCTTTACAATTTTTTCAGTTTTTACAAATTTTTATAAATTTTTTACAACTTTTTGGATAAATTTTACAAAGTTTTTGTAAAACTTTACAAAGTTTTTACAAAAGAGGAAATTGAGACCCCGAAATAATTTACCTAAGATCATACAGCTATGACAAATGAGACCTCACAAGTCAAATAGTCCAACTTCTTTATTTTTCAGCTAAGGAAACTGAGGCCAGGGGAAATGAAGGAAATAGGCCAAGACTACAAAGTGAAATAAGAAGTTGATCCAGGATTTGAGGCCAGGTCTTTGACCTCCACATCTGGCACTCTTTCTTACTAGAGTGATACTGGCTTTATTTTATAAAGGTTGTGACTTTACATTCACAACATCACTTGATCTTTACAATAATCCAGCAATGTAGATGCTTTTATTCTCCTCGTTCAAGAGCTGAAGAAATCGAGACTGAGCAAGGTTCACTGACTTGCTCCTGCAGATACCACTAGTAAGCCTCTAATTCTAAACTGCATCTTTTTTTTAATAATAGCTTTTTATTTTTTCAAAATACACTCAAAGGCAGTTTTTAACATTCACCCTTGCAAAACCTTGCGTGCCAAATTTTTCTCCCTCCCTTTCTCCCACCCCCTTTCCTGAGTAATCCGATATCGGTTGAACACATGTAATCCTTCTCATTTTATTTCCACATTTATCATGCTGTAGGAGAAAAATCAGATCAAAAAGAGAAAAAATGAGAAAGAAAAAAGCAGGCAAGCAACAATAACATAAAAACTGCATCTTTCTGCTGCCAAATGTAGCTCTGTGGTCACAACACCCCATGGCTCTCCTTAGCAAGATGCCCAGCACTCAGCAGCTGGCTGGCGGGGGGGAGTTACTGTCAGATCGGACATCAAGCTTGTGTCTTATTCCCCTGAAGATCCATGACAGCAAGTTTCTTTCCCACTCCCCCATCCTGGTA
>NC_133620.1:472058570-472078570 GCF_048593235.1 Sminthopsis crassicaudata | reverse complement strand
AGGATTGGACCCCGTATCTTTTTTAATCCAATACACTCACGAGACCATGTTGTCTCAAGGCATCTCAGAGACTCTGTACCATTTGGGCTGCAAAAAGACCCAGTTTTGCAAAGCAGGGTTTAAAAAAAAATGTTTCTCCCCCCCTCGATCCAAGAAAAACATGGTGGAAGGTATGTTTTTATTAATCTTGTTAATTTTATCATCTGAAACACATGGCTGGCCATCTGGCCCCTCTTACAACCTGAGATTTACAATGAGCAGTCCTAGGCTTTGGGGTGACTTGGAGTCATCAGCCTTCCCTGAATTTTCCACTCCCATCTTTAATATGTGTGGTCTCCACATATCAAGCTTACTTACAGGCACTCTTGGGAGCTAACAAACAATTCCTTCCACAGTTAGTTGTCTGACTGTTGCCTTCCCTTCGGTCCTGGCGGAGGCCCCGACCTCCTTCCTCCACCTCCACCATCCAATCTCCTACATCTGGACGTTACTCTAGAGGTATGTCTGTCATCCCAGACTCCTTACCTAGAACTGCAAAGGTACCTTGTTGGAACGTGGACCGAAGTGAGGGAAAGGCCGTCAGCCTGTTCTTTCTCAGACTCTAAGGTGTTGAAATGGGGACCGAGAGAAAGCGGTTAATGATTCAGGTTCTCAAAACTACAGTGTCATGAGAAACGTCGGGGAGGGAAGAGCAGGGCAGTGAAGTGGATGATACGGAGAAGGTCGACCAGACACTGATTCCCTTTGGAATTCCTCTGGGGAAGTCCAGAACTATCTGATAAACCCCAGTAGGGAGTAAAGGGCCCTCTTGGTGACCTCAATAAATCAACAGACAGTGGATCCCCCTTAAGAGATTCTTTAAAAAAAATTCGAGAAATCTTGGGGAAAACACATATTTTATTTGAGACGTCACTATGACGTACTTCTTCAGAGAGTCTGGTTCCACAGACATTTGAAGGCCACTGGACAATTTCATCTTACAGTTCAGTGCAAGGTTGTAGGGCTGCCTCAAAGCAGCAGGGGAAATGAATAATAGCTGACATTTATATGGGACTTTAAGGCTTGCAAAATACTGTATATCCATTATCTCATTTGATCTCACAATAACCCTGTGGGGTAATAAATTAGTTTAGTTCCAGATTCCAAGGAATAGAGATTAATGCACACCATTTAACCATAATTCTTCAGAGTTTATTAATATATGGACTATTTATGACATCCACAGAGAGCAGAGGAGGATACCTAGATTTGTGATAATGACATCATGGGTATGTGATGTCAGGACAAACTTTCTGACAATGACAACTGGCATGACATGGGCCAGGTTGGCTTTCCATTTTTATTATGCTTTTTAATTTAATTTTATTTATTTATCTATTTATTTATTTATTTTATTATTTTTTTTATTATGCTTTCCCTTTTTATTGGAGTCTTTAAGCAAAGGCCAAATAATGACCTTTTGTTTTGTATGTATGTGTATGTATAAGTGTGTGTGTGCGCACGTGCGCGCGTGTGTGTGTGTGTGCATGCGCGCGTGCATGTGTGTGTGCGTGCGTGTGTGTATGTGTGCGTGCGTGCGTGTGTGCGTGAGTGTGTGCGTGCGTGTGTGTGTGTGCGTGCGTGTGTGTGTGTGCGTGCGTGCGTGTGTGCGCATGTGCGCGTGTGTGTGCGTGCGTGTGCATGTGTGTGTGTGCGTGCGTGTGTGTGTGTGCGTGAGTGTGTGTGATGTAATAAGCATGCTTTTTCCATTATGAGTTGACCTAAATGACATTGGAAGTCTATTCCAATTCAGAAGTTCAGTAGTTTTTCAGATTTGCAGAAGCCCAAAGCGGAAAGGCTTAATGAACACACTAAGTAATACAAGCCAAATTTTAAAATCAGTCTGGACAGATTAGAACAGTGGTATTTCAAAATCGAAGGGGAGAAGCATTAAACTATAATGTTGCCTTAGAAAACCACTTATTAAGTTACCTATATTCTATTGATTTTTATTTGTTATGTTAAATATTCCTATTTACATTTTAATCTAAACTCTAGAGTGCTGTAAATAGGTGTGGGCTACCTCTGGGCTGGAGCATTGGACTGAATCTTTTTTTTATCCTTTCATCTTCCATTGTTTTTCAGTACCTTCCTTTGCTCTTCTGCCTTTGAATGGAAGCTCCGAAGGCTGGGCTTGTCTATGCATCCCCAGTGTCCAACACCACCAGTGAGTGCTCACAAACTTGACTTGTGTTTGGGCTCCCAGAGCTGAGTCAGGAGCAAAAGGCAAAAGTTGCCAAAAATCAGGCTGAGACGTGAGTTCAGGGGAAAGTTCCTAATGATGAGAGCTTTTTAAGAGGGGATGGTGGGCTTCACCGCACATGGACGTGCTTCTTGTTCCCTGGACATGCTTGTTGGGAATATTGTGGGAGGAGAGGATTTGGAATTTGGTTTGGGCGTAGATCGGACTAAGTGGTTGTAGAGTTCTCCCCTGATTCTTCAGTCCCGTGAAATCAGCTCAGTTTCTAACATGTGCGTTTTGATCCTGAGAAGCAAAGACTTCCATTGGAGGTCTAAGAAATCCTGCTAGGAATCATGTTTGGTCTAAATATCCCCATGAGCTGAGAAAAGTCCAGTTCTTAGTTCCAAGAGAACTGCCTTCCCCCCCCCCCCCAAATGTATTCATTGTGGAACACTCATTATTTGGAGGCTGGGGTTCCTGGTCCAAAGAAGGCCCTGCTTGTGCAGAATCATCTCTGGAAGGTTCTTCTAGAATGGAAATAGAACAGTGAAAAATATGTTTTTTTCACCAGAAAACCAAGGTTGGCAAATGCAGAGAGGTCATTCTGCTGGACCGTTCATCACGGCACCCTGAGAAATGGATTGAAAGGGTACATCGTCAAGGACACCGATGGCCCTTAAAGTTCCCAGAATCCCAGAGGCCATAGAATCCAATTTATATTTGACTGACTGACTAAATAAAAGGATTGAAAATCATTTATTAAGCACACACTCTATGCCAACCACTATACTGAGCCCCGAGGGCAGAGTGGGGGACGGAGAGCATTCCGGGGGACGGATCAGTCTAGTTTGTCTGGGACATTGTGTGTGTGAAGGGGGACGGTGAAGAATAAGGCTGGAGCCAGATTAATAATAGGAGCTGACATCTCTCTGGTGTTTTACAGACATGATGTCATTTAACTTCTATGAGAACCCTGGGAAACAGAGACTGGAGGCAGGTGCTATTGTCACTTTTTTTTTTTTTTTTTTAAATTAGGAATTATTTTTTTTTTTATTATATATATATATATATATATATATATATTTTATAATATTATCCCTTGTATTCATTTTTCCAATTTACCCCCCCTCCCTCTATTCCCTCCCCCCGACGACAGGCAATCCCATACATTTTACATGTGTTACAATATAGTCTAGGTACAATACATGTGTGCGAATATCATTTTCTTGTTGCACAACAAACATTAGAATCCGAAGGTACATGCAACCTGGGCAGACAGATATTAGTGCTAACAATTTACATTCCCCTCCCAGTGTTTCTTCTCTGGGTGCAGCTACCTCTGTCCATCATTGATCAACTGGAAGTGAGTTGGATCTTCTTTATGTTGAAGATTTCCACTTCCATCAGAATACATCCTCATACAGTATTGTTGTTGAAGTGTACAGTGATCTTCTGGTTCTGCTCATTTCACTCAGCATCAGTTGATTTAAGTCTCTCCAGGCCTCTCTATATTCCTCCCGCTGGTCATTTCTTACCGAGCAATAATATTCCATAACCTTCATATACCACAATTTACCCAACCATTCTCCAACTGATGGACATCCATTCATCCTCCAGTTTCTAGCTACAACAAAAAGAGCTGCCACAAACATATTGGCACATATATGTCTCTTTCCGCTCTTTAGTATTTCTTTGGGATATAATCCCAGTAGTAGCGCTGCTGGGTCAAAGGGTATGCACAGTTTGATAACTTTTTGGGCATAATTCCAGATTGCTCTCCAGAATGGCTGGATTCTTTCACAACTCCACCAGCAATGTATTAGTGTCCCAGTTTCCCCACATCCCCTCCAACATTTGTCATTATTTGTTCCTGTCATCTTAGCCAATCTGACAGGTGTGTAGTGGTATCTCAGAGTGGTCTTAATTTGCATTTCTCTGATCAGTAGTGATTTGGAACACTCTTTCATGTGAGTGGATATAGTTTCAATTTCTTCCTCTGAGAATTGTCTGTTCATATCCTTTGACCATTTATCAATTGGAGAATGGTTCGGTTTCTTATAAATTAGGGTCAGTTCTCTATATATTTTGGAAATGAGACCTTTGTCAGAACCTTTGTTTTTAAAAATATTTTCCCAATTTGTTACTTCCCTTCTAATCTTGTTTGCATTAGTATTATCTGTACAGAAACTTTTTAGTTTGATGTAATCAAAATCTTCTATTTTGTGATCAATAATGATCTCTAGTTCTCCTCTGGTCATAAATTCCTTCCTCCTCCACAAGTCTGAGAGGTAGATTATCCTCTGTTCCTCTAATCTATTTATTATCTCCCTCTTTATGCCTAAATCATGGACCCATTTTGATCTTATCTTGGTATATGGTGTTAAGTGTGGATCCATATCTAATTTCTGCCATACTAATTTCCAGTTTTCCCAACAGTTTTTTCCGAATAATGAATTTTTATCCCTAATGTTGGAATCTTTGGGTTTGTCAAAGATTAGATTGCTATAGATGTACCCTTTTTTGTCCTTTGTATCTAATCTGTTCCACTGATCTACCGGTCTATTTCGTAGCCAATACCAAATGGTTTTGGTGACTGCTGCTATATAATATAGCTTTAGATCAGGTACACTTAGACCCCCTTCCTCTGACTTTTTTTTCATTAGTTCCCTTGCAATTCTTGACCTTTTATTCTTCCATATGAATTTTGTTGTTATTTTTTCTAGGTCATTAAAATAGTTTCTTGGGAGTCTGATTGGTATAGCACTAAATAAATAGATTAGTTTGGGGAGTATTGTCATCTTTATTATATTCGCTCGGCCTATCCAAGAGCACTGAATGTCTTTCCAATTATTTAAATCTGATTTTATTTTTGTGGCAAGTGTTTTGTAATTTTTCTCATATAATTCCTGACTTTTCTTTGGTAGATGGATTCCCAAATATTTTATACTCTCAACATTTGTTTGGAATGGAATTTCTCTTTGTATCTCTTGCTGTTGCATTTTGTTAGTGATATATAAAAATGCCGAGGATTTATGTGGATTTATTTTGTATCCTGCCACTTTGCTGAAATTTTGAATTATTTCTAGTAGCTTTTTAGCAGAGTCTTTGGGGTTCTCTAAGTATACCATCATGTCATCTGCAAAAAGTGATAGTTTGATTTCCTCATTTCCTACTCTAATTCCTTGAATCTCTTTCTCGGCTCTTATTGCCGAGGCTAGCGTTTCTAGTACTATATTGAATAGTAATGGTGATAGTGGGCAACCTTGTTTCACTCCTGATCTTACTGGGAAAGGTTGCAGTTTATTTCTATTGCATATTATGCTTACTGACGGTCTTAAATATATACTCCTGATTATTCTAAGGAATAATCCATTTATTCCTATACTCTCAAGAGTTTTTAGTAGGAATGGATGTTGGATTTTGTCAAATGCTTTTTCTGCATCTATTGAGATGATCGCTATTGTCACTTTTAAAAATATTCCTGAAGAAACTGAGGTTTGGAGACACTATACGAGTCAGCCACAGGTGCAGAGGGAGTGTCAGGGTCAGGGTTTACATCCAGTTCTCTCTTGACCCTAAGTTCAGGACTAAATATCACACCAACGGGGAAGGGACTGAAAGAGTGGATCAGCAGTTTCTTGGATAGATAATGGGAGTCACTGGGATGTGCAGTGGGAAAGTGGTTGGGGGGTCTATGGGAAAGGTCCAGAGTATGTTTGGCCCCACTGTCCAGGCCTGCTTCACTGACCTGTCCCTTCAGGCCCGAGGGAGCTTCTTCTCCACTAGGAGATCCAGCCTTGTTGCCTTGAAAGCCCAACACTGGATGACTTTTACAAAGGGTCCTGACTCTGCTCTTACTCGGAGGAGCTGCTATTGCCTGGGTTTGTGGACGCTAAGGTCCCAGAGGCTCACACTTCTAGGCCACATCCAATTGTCTCAGGGCAGCAGCTATCTGCTGGGTGACACCATTTAGTCATCTACGCCCAATCTCATCCAGCTGAGACCGGAGGCAGGGAAACCATTTGGGAGGCTGCCACAAGAGCCTAGGAAAGTAGAGCAAGCACCTGAACTAGGGTGGTGGTCATGGAAGAGAAGGGAAGAGATTGGACATGAGACATGTTTTCCCCTAAATCTGGTTTAGGGGTCTGGTGATTGTGTCCCCCGGGAGCCAGAGCAAACCCTTGGCTCAGAGTCAGCAGCTCTGGCTGTGACCCTGCTTGTCTCAGTTTCCCCATCTGTAAAATGGAGACAATAATGGCACCTTCCTTCTAGGGTGCTAGTGATGATTAGATGAGAGCATAATTATAAAGCATCAGCACCAGATAGATGTGAGCTATTATTCTTATTATCATCATCCTTATAAATTGAGGGAGTTGTGATGGACTCTCATTCCTCCTTCCCTAAATCTACAATCCTAGGAGACTCTGGGTGAGTTACTTCCTCTGAGAACCTCCGTTTCCATTTCTGTAAAATGAAGGGGACTCGTCTGTGCCTGTGATCCTATCTAATGTCCCTTGGGGAACGGCCCTCCCTGCTAGGGTCTTTCTGTCCTTAGCTGTCAAGTGGAATGGATCTCTGTCCCTCCAGGGGTCGGAGGCTTTATCCAGAGGGCTTGTTGGTGGATTCCCTGAGGTCAGGGACATCCCCTGGCCCAGCCCCGAGGAGCCCCTGACTCCCGCTTGTGAGAGGAGATGTTTGGGAGGAGAGCCAGGAGCCTTCTCGGAGGTCACCATCTGAAAAGACCCGGCAGCTGCAAGAGCGTAGACAAATAGAAACTTCTGTGGGCTGTGAGGCCAGGAGGAGACGGAGGCCGGGAGGTCTGGCAGGTGCCAGAAGAGCCAGGGGAGACAGCTGTGAGAAGAAATGGCGGAGGGCGGGGGGAGGAGAAGGTCCAGCCGAGAGGTGCGAGGTGAGTCAGATGCCTCGGAGCACCAGGTCACGGCAGGACCGAGGCTTGCTGGGAAGGAGGAAGAACAGCAGAAGGCCTGCGGATCGGGGTTTGACTTGGCTCTGCCACTGCTTGCCCTAAAATGATAATTAATAATAATAATAATAACAATAATAATAATGTAATAGCTCCTACCTCCCAGAATTGGGATGAGGTTCCAATGAGAACATAATGCCAGGCACACCATCAGCACTATGTAAATGTTAGATATCATTATCACCATCATCATCATCATCATCATCCCCATCAAAATCACCATCATCCTCATCATTCCCCATCCCATCACTATCATCCTCATCTTCTTCATCTTTATCACCATCATCACCATCCCCCTCACCCTCACCATTGTACTATTGTTATTATTATTGCACGCCCAGCTAATTTCTAGCTCAATATCAGTCTCTGTTAGAGACACTGAGCCAGGCAGGGCCTTGGTCCAACATACTCATCCATGGACCCTGAGCTCTGACCAGCCTAGCACCAAGAGAAAGGCTGAGAAATGGGCCTTGGGACTCAGCCCATTGTGATCTTGCCCGCTCTGCTCTAGGTTGGAGGAGGAGCTGAATTTGGGCTGGCCTCCTGGACAACACGAGGGTGGGAAAGTCATTATTATTTTTTCTGAGTCTGGGGCTAAGTGACTTGCCCAGGGTCACACAGCTAGGAAGTGTTAAGTGTCTGAGACCCGATTTGAACTCGGGTCCTCCTGAATTCAAGGCTGGTGCTCTATCCACTGCGCCACCTAGCTGCCCCGGAAAGTCATTTTTCTCAAACCCACTGCAGCATAGGAGGGTCTCCCAGCCCCTCAGTCCAGTTCTGTGACTCCATGATTCTCTGCTGTCCCATGCCAGCTCTTCTCACAGCTGGATGTAAAGGCTGGGCCAGGGAGACTCTTTTTTGAATCTCAAAAGCCCATGGAAGCTTATTACCTTAATCAGGGAGAAGAATTCATTCTAAGAAAGCCTCTTGAGCTCAAAGGCACAGACAAGGCAAGCGGCCTCTATCTCTGTGGAAGTATTGAATCATCTGCCAAGTCAGGCTCTTTGGAGAGAGATAAATATAAAGTGAGGGGCTGGGGACAGGCTGCAAAGGCTAGCCCAGACAGGAGAGAGGAAAGGATGAGAGGAAAGGATGAGAGAGAAGGAAGAGAGAGGAAGAAGAAAAGAGAGGAAGAAGAAGAGAGGAAGAAGAGAACTAAAAAGAAAGAGAAGAAAGGAGAAGAGAGAAGGAAGAGAGATGAGGAAGAGAGAGAAAGAAGAAAAAAGGAAGAAGAGAACTAAAAAGAAAGAGAAGAAAGGAGAAGAGAGAAGGAAGAGAGATGAGGAAGAGAGAGAAAGAAGAAAAAAGGAAGAAGAGAACTAAAAAGAAAGAGAAGAAAGGAGGAGAGAGAAGGAAGAGAGATGAGGAAGAGAGAGAAAGAAGAAAAAAGGAAGAAGAGAACTAAAAAGAAAGAGAAGAAAGGAGGAGAGAGAAGGAAGAGAGATGAGGAAGAGAGAGAAAGAAGAAAAAAGGAAGAAGAGAACTAAAAAGAAAGAGAAGAAAGGAGGAGAGAGAAGGAAGAGAGATGAGGAAGAGAGAGAAAGAAGAAAAGAGGGAAAGAAGAATAGAGGAAGAAGAGAACTAAAAAGAAAGAGATGAAAGGAGGAGAGAGAAGGAAGAGAGAAGATGAGGAAGAGAGAAAGAAGAAAAGAGAGAAAAAGGAAAAGAGGAGGAAGAGGAATAGAAAGGAAGAGGAGGAAAGCAGAGGAGAAAAGGAAGAGAGGAGGAAGAGGAAAAAGGAGGAGAGAAGAAGAGGAAAAGAAAGAAGAAGAGAGAAGAGCAGCAGAGCATCAGAGGGGTGTGAGATGAGGAGAGACTTCAGGCAAACCCTCTCCACTGAGTCAGTGACATAGAACAATATTCTCAGCTGAGAAAGGGGCGGGGAGAAGGAGCCACAGAAGGTTTGTGGAGGGATGCAAAGGTTTGGAAAGGAGGCAATTAGGGAGGTGCAAAAGGATTGCCCAGAAACACTGGGGCTCAGTGGAGGTCATGGAGCATAAATCTGTGGCAGAGCTGGCAGCCGGGGTTCATGAGTCTCTGCAGCCTATGGCAGGAGCAAAGGCGGTGGGTGATGTGAATGATCTGAGGAGCTTAACTGGACAAGATCAGTGAGGGGACAAGTGGACCAGGGACTCAAGACAACAGGAAGTGTAGACTTGAGCTGGCTCACTAAGGGGTCCGAGGGCAGGAGAGAGGAGAATGTTGGACTGAAAGGGGGGGGGGATGGCCCGGAGCTGGGATGGAAATAGTAACTGGGTTCAAGCTTTGAAAA
This sequence comes from Sminthopsis crassicaudata, assembly GCF_048593235.1. Lineage (NCBI taxonomy): Eukaryota > Metazoa > Chordata > Mammalia > Dasyuromorphia > Dasyuridae > Sminthopsis > Sminthopsis crassicaudata. The sequence continues at coordinate 472,069,093 of NC_133620.1, read as the reverse complement.
GGTCAGAGACTGGGGAGGCTCCCACGAGGCAGAGCAAGAGCTAGATTTGCAATAAAGTTGCTGATGACAGCTGAGATGGTCAGTTCCTCTGGGTCAGTGCAAATGAATTGTTCAGCGACTGGCCAAGACGTTTTTGAAAAAACGGAGATGAATAAATAATATCTGAGCAAGCCAAAGTTCTTTGCACCCAAATGTGCACCATGGTCTGCAGGAGACAAATGGTGGACCTGCCAAGAGAAACACTGAATTCCCTCCTAAAGATTTCTGACCTTTGCATGGCTTTTAATGTCATTTTAGATTTTTTTTCCCAAAAAGAATGATGGACGGCCACAAGACTAAAGCTGAGAGTCACCCAAAGGACAAGGGAGAGGAACAGGAATGAACCAATGGCTACCTATTGCTGACCAAGAATTCTGTTGGGGATGTAGCGAAGGGGGGGAGACCAGAGAGACATAGGGCTAGAAGCGAGGTGGGCAGAGAGCGTAGAGCTAGTGAGACACAATGAGGAGCAGCCTTGGAGTTCCCCAGCATCCTCCCAGGGATGGAAGTCTCCACTCTTGGGGAGGGATATTTTAGGGGAGGACACAGACAGAGAGCCACCGGATGAGGTGGACTGCATGGGCTGGGATCTGCATCGCCGGAGAGAGCTCCTGGAGACAAAAGTATGCAAATATCAGAATAAAGGAAATGTCTCTCTCCCTTCTGGAGCTTTATGTCCCAACTGGGTCATTTTCTGGGCCCACATGTTTTCGTTTGCTCTGATCCTTCCATCCACTCCATCTCTCACTCTTTCCTCTTTAGTCTGTAAAGCCCCTGCATCCATGATGTCCATGATCCCTGCCCCTGCCCTACCCTCCATCCCCCACTTCACACAGCCCCTGCCTTTCTTGCCTTTTTCACTTTTCTCCTGTAAGTCATTTAATCTTCAGATTTCGGCATCTTCAGACGGGAAAGGAGGGGATCCGACGATCTAGGTTGTAAATAGTTCAAGAAGATGCAGAGTGAGGAATCTTTGACTTCAGGATGATCTAAAAAGGATGAGAAGACCCAGGATCGCCGGCGTGGCTTTTCTTGAGTCCATCTTCAATGTTGTGTCTTTTCAAGGAATTCTGTAGTCACACTTGGGTTGGGCAGGTGGGGCTTTGCCCCAGGGCACTGACATTAGTTGCAGGTCTCTAGTGTATTAGGGGTGAATTCCTCCTCCCTCCCCCAGGTCCCTGGCACTTTCCCCAGAACCAGCTTCACATTAGTATCCCAGAGTCTCCATGGCCTGGCCCAGCCTCCCCTGGGACTAAATCCTCAGTTATAAAGTTCACCCAATTGTCAAGCTCTTGGCTATTCGATTCCACTCCTCTCCAATGCTGTTTCTGTAGGGTATCCCTTCATCTCAGAGGGAAAAAAAGGGAGAAAGCATCAGAACACAAAAGGACAGAGAGAAGGGAGTGACAGTGAGCCCCTGGTACACTGCCAAATGAAGTTTCAGATGACAAGAAGAGACAAAGACTGTATTCTTCAGCCATTTACGCGACACTCTAGTCTTTGCAGTACACGTTACCAGCAGCCTAGTTCTGGATGGTGCTTTGAAGTTTGCCAAGTGCTGCTCCCTTTTGGGCTGGACCTCCCAGCAGCCTTGGGGCTGGGCCTGGGTATGACACCTTTATTTTCCTGAGGAGAAAGGCTCACCCAGCCAGCATGTGTCAGAAGTGAGACACCAGCTGTCTTCCTGACTCTGAGGCCGGCCTTCTGAGGGCACTGAGAGCCAAGTCAGGCTAAGGACAAGGAAGGAAAGGGCAGAGACAGAGACCGAGAATCGAGAGGCCCTTTGTTCGGGTAATTTTTAATCTGACAAACTAAGGTAAGGCGGAGTAGCCAAGTAGGTAGTCACTCTCTCCATCACTCAGCAGGCTGACATCAGTCAAAGAGGATAAACTACAGAATGACTGCCGAGGGAGGTCCCCCAGATCCCCGCCGGGCTCCCCGCACCTCCCTCTCACCCCGTCCCATCGCTGGACACAAACCGTATGTTCACAGTTGCTGTGTGTTCTACTTTCCCCATCACTCTTCTGCCCCCACACCCCGTTTGCTTGCTGTATCTCAGCTCCTGGCATCGGTCTTCCTGGACTAAATTACAGGCCAACTGTTGGTGGCATAGAAGCCTTTTCTTAACCCAGACCCTTTGGAGGCCCGCAGAAAACCAGCCCATCTGCCTCCATGGGAGCTGGACGGAGCGCTTGCTCGGCTCCCTGGGAAAGGAGGCACCGGTCCAGCTGGGGAGGGGCTGGGGCTGGGGGCTGGGATTTTGCTCCAGCTCCCGCTGATGCTAAGAGGCCCTGGTGTTCTCCATTACGAACATTTCAGCAGTTTTCGCCAGGGTGCAATTTATCACCATCATATGTTTCCAGTCAAGTTTCTCAGCGGCCCTGTCTATCGCCCCTGGTCTCGGTGGAAGTACTTGGGGCTCGAAATGACATTCTCCCTTTTTGAAGTCCCTCCCCCTGAATAATGACAGCATTTAGAGCCGGGATGGCTGGGCTCTGTTAGGGCTGGGAAAGAGCTGGACATGGTTAATTTGTGTTACTCTCGGGCCCGGGGCCCCTTTGGACTGCTTGGGGAGTGTTGGCAGTGCAAACAATGGCGGGCTTCATGCTCTCTTAAATCACTGCAGCTGATGCTTGCCTTGGTCTGAGTGGCCTGAGCATTTCAGGGGAGGTGGTTTGGGCCAATGTTGGGGGCAAATGGCATCCACTGTGTGCGAGGGGGACGTGGAGGGGGAGAGGAAGCCGACTCACGAGTCAGCAGGTGAGGATGGACTGGTGCTCATTCCTCACATCCCTGATGTTGGGCTAGGAGGTTTCTAAGGTCCCTTCCTGTTCATAGTCTACGATCCCATGTCTAGTCCAACCCCCTTGTGTGGCTCAGTGGATACAACACAAGATTTGGGCAGAGTCAGAAGAAGGTGGGGTTCAAATCCCCTTTCAGATGTTGACTACTCAAGTGACGGTGGGAAAATCACTTTTTCTGTGAAATGAGGAGTTTGCTTAGGTGGCCCCTAAGGGACCTTCTAGTTCTAGGACTAAGAACCTCTTATCATAGGTTTAGATCTAGTGCAAATGCTTATTTTACAGATGAGGCAACTGAGGCAGAGAGAAAGATAGAGGCAGAGACAGAGAGACAGAAGAGACATACCCACAGAGAAACAGAGAGAGACACACAGATAGAGACAGAGATGGGGTGGGGAGGGGGAGAAGGGATTCTCAGCATGACCCAGCTGGCAAGAAGTTGAGGAAAAGCTTGATTCCAAATCTAGAGCTCTTTGCACTGGGCCAGAAGCCCAGAAACAGTGGTGAAGCTTTTAGACTCGGATGGATTGATGATCTTGTCCATGGGGGCACTTTCTCCACAAACAATCAAGATGGCAGCCCTTTCCTGCTCTCTGACTTCTTATCTTCCCCTAATCTTCCACAAGGCAGCACACTTTCAGATCTCTTCACATCAGGAGTGTTTACTGAGGGAGCCCGTGGCTGTTCATCAGTTATCCATTGCTCTCACCACATGACTGGCCCACGTTCTTCTCCATTCATAAATCTTCCTGATTACATCCACTTGTGCAATTCTTCATTAGTAATGTATTGCTGCTTACTCACACCCAGCGTGTGGCTCCCCATTGCCCCTTGAGTGACCCCGTCCTTGAATTCTCCAGAATATTCAGTATTTCATGACTTGCAACTCTACTGTTTTTCCCCTATTTTTCCTCTTCTTTTTTTTTCCTAAGGCCCTTATCTGGTCGTACTCTTGAGTTGGATTGGCAGCCCACGAAACTTTCCCAATTTAAGAGGAAAAACTTTAAAAAATCTCTGATTTGGAAAAGACAAATACTGAGGGGTCTTTAAACACAAGATTATGGATATATGGCCTCCTCCCATTCTCATACCAGATGACCTAGCCTCCAACCGTGTTGAGACAACCAAGGAGACTTATTTCATCCCGTTCCTCATGCCTCAGCATCATCACACTCCCTTTCTCTTCCTCTCCGTCTTAGTGAAAGAGGTATTTCTGTTCCCATTCTCTACTGTGCCATTGGACCCATCCCCTTCGCTTTCACCTCAATAGAAGTCACCTTCTGTCTCTCTCACTGGCTTCTTCCCATTTACTTACAAACCTATCCAGCCTCCATGGACCGAGGATGCCTTTATTCCAACTCCAAATCACATTGACTGATCGGGGCTCCAAAGGCCTCGCTAGCTACATCTCTCCTTCAGGGTTCTAGGTATATGCTTGAAGGGTTTAGGAGATATTTCTAGTTCTACAGACTCGAGCCCCAATTCTGGAGAATTCTCTCCAATGCCGGCTGACATTTATATAGAGCTTTGTGGTTTGTAAAAACCTTTTCACCAATAGTGTCAGATTCAAAGAGAAAAGGCTGTACACAAAGATCCCTGCAGGCCCCTATTGACTTAGAAAATTGCCTATTAGCAATATTTTCTATTATATTTTCATTTATTTTGTTATATATTTCTCAATTACATTCGAAATTGCCTATTAGCAATATTTTCTATTATATTTTCATTTATTTTGTTATATATTTCCCAATTACATTCGAAATCCGTTTGGGCTACTCTTGGGGAGTGTTGTAGGTGGAGTGTGACAGTACCTACAATTCACTCATTTGATTCTTGCAACAACTTTGAGAATTGGGCATTATATCCCCATTCTATAGTTGAGGAAACTGTAAGTCAGAGTCAGAAACCTAGAACCCCTTGAGGGTGGAATCTGCTCTAACTCCTGATCTGGTTCTCCATCACACTACTCGTTCCTATATTCAAGCCTCCACAATATTCAAAAAGCCTTTCCTTGACCCTTTCTATCCTCTTGCTGCTTTTCTAAATTTCTAAATTACTCAATGTCTTGCAAATGTAGTCTACACCCAAAGCTTACCCTTCAACAAACTCTTCTCTCAATCCCTTGCAGACTTCCTTCTGATTTCATCACTCCACGGAAGCTGCTCTCTCCAAGGTGACCTTCTGATTGACACATCCAGCAGCTCCCCATCTTTATTCTGTCCTCTTCCGCCGTTGACACATGGATTGCTGTCTTCATCTGGATTCTCTTTTGTCCCTGGATGGCAGATCTCCTTCAAGGATATGTGTCTAGCAGTGCTATTTCTGGGTCACGGTTATAGATATATTATTCACTTTCTCTGAATCATTTCAAATTATTTCCCAGAATGCTTAGAGCCATTCATGGCCCCAGCTGTCCATTTGTCCATCTTTCCACAACCCCTCCAACATTGACTATTCCCTTCATTATTATCATAACAGTCCCACAGTATAAGGGTATTAAACAGTGAACCACTAGTGTGTCCTTAGGAAAAGGAGCTTCTGAGTAGATTTTTTTAGCTCCCCCATCTTTATTCTGTCCTCTTCAGCCGTTGACACATGGATTGCTGTCTTCATCTGGATTCTCTTTTGTCCCTGGATGGCAGATCTCCTTCAAGGATATGTGTCTAGCAGTGCTATTTCTGGGTCACGGTTATAGATATATTATTCACTTTCTCTGAATCATTTCAAATTATTTCCCAGAATGCTTAGAGCCATTCATGGCCCCAGCTGTCCATTTGTCCATCTTTCCACAACCCCTCCAACATTGACTATTCCCTGCATTATTATCATAACAGTCCCACAGTATAAGGGTATTAAACAGTGAACCACTAGTGTGTCCTTAGGAAAAGGAGCTTCTGAGTAGATTTTTTTAGCTCCCCCATCTTTATTCTGTCCTCTTCAGCCGTTGACACATGGATTGCTGTCGTCATCTGGATTCTCTTTTGTCCCTGGATGGCAGATCTCCTTCAAGGATATGTGTCTAGCAGTGCTATTTCTGGGTCACGGTTATAGATATATTATTCACTTTCTCTGAATCATTTCAAATTATTTCCCAGAATGCTTAGAGCCATTCATGGCCCCAGCTGTCCATTTGTCCATCTTTCCACAACCCCTCCAACATTGACTATTCCCTTCATTATTATCATAACAGTCCCACAGTATAAGGGTATTAAACAGTGAACCACTAGTGTGTCCTTAGGAAAAGGAGCTTCTGAGTAGATTTTTTTAGCTACAAGGAACCGAGGGAACATTCGAGTTGCTACTTGTAACGGATAGATGCTAATACTCAGTCAGTTATTCTTAGAACAATCACTCATGATTCTCTATAAAACGGGAAGAATCTGTTTTTAATTCTTTCCTTAAGTTCCTAATAGATATTTACTTGAGAGTAAATATGGTCATCTTCTGAGTTAATTAATAAAGACCAGTTGTCAAGAGCCTCAACCTTGAGTTCTCAGGTCTGGCTTATCTTCCACCAATTAATCATGATTTCTCATTTAAAATGGATCTCCCAGCTGCACGCATGTGATATGTCAGCTGTCACAGGAGCCCTAGGCCTTTACCATGGTAGAGAGAATCTCATCACGAGACAGGAGACAGTCACGAAGCCCATAAAGCAACCTCCGAAAAATTACCGCAGTCGGTGAAGAGATGCCATGGCTCGCCAGATTGACGATGCATGATAGAGAGAATAGCAACGGAAAAACATGACAATAATGGGAGAGATAAATCACAATATACTTGCCATCTTTGAGGAAAAGGGAAAGAGGGAATTGAGGAAGGTAATTAACCTGCCACATTTAGCTTGCCACATCTGATTTTTAAAGCAGAGAGAGAACGCCAGGTTGATGTTGAAACAGGGAATCTTGTAGTTAGAAGGAACCCTGGGATACTATTGTCTACTCTTCTTATAGTATTGGTGGGGAAATGGAGGCTCTGAGAAACATGGTAAAAAGTCTTAGGTCATATGGGACAGTCAGGCAGGATGGGGTAGAGAATTGTCCCTGGAGACCTGGGTTCAAATCTCACCTCTGACACTAACTGATTGTGGGACTGTGAGCAAGTCATGTCCTCAAGCAACTCCCCATGACTAAAAATTGGGAGCAGATGCAGATCCACCTTGGTTGAGAGGATTTCTTCACTGCGTGTTCCCTAAACAAGACACAATCTGGCACGGGGGATAGAACATTGTTGATTCTGGAATAGGTAGAGTTAGATTGTGAGGTCTAGCAGAAAGAAGGCTGGCTCTGGGAACAGAGGATGTGGGTTCACAATCTTTCCTCTGGTATTACCTGTGTGACTGTCCATAGAAAAGGGTCCTGAGTTCCATTATTTGTGAAAAGAAGGACTGGATGGCCTCTGAGGTTCCTCCCATCTCTATAAGTGCTGAACGTAAAACCACATGCAGTGACTCACCACACATGTGTTAAGCACCTTCTGTAGGCCAGGAACTGGGCTAAGCCCTGGGATCACGAGAAAGGCAAAACAGAGAACCTGCCCTCAAGAAGCTCGTAGTCTAATAGTGGAAACAAGAAGCAGTAGCTTTGTGTGTATAACACGTATACAGAGCATGTAGGAGATTATCTCAGAGAGAAGACACCAGAGTCTGGGGGGAAAGAAGGGTTAGGGTTCATAAAGCCAAGATGGAATGACCAAAGATTATGATCACTTAAAGGAACACGGAAGTGGGATACTTGTTGGCGATGGCAAGATCAAAGGCCTGAACATCTTTAGAGATATCTGAGGTGGGGTGGAGGAGCAAGTTACGGGAAATAGGGAAACTGAGGAATTGGGAAAGTTGGGACTTCGAGGGAGCACAAATATATATGATGAAGATTTTCAGTAAGAAGATAGGGAATTGGGAAGACAGGTAGGTGAGACCCTTTCTTTTTCACATCCTTTCTTTGCCAGTCCTAAAGCTCACGCCTCGGAAAGACCTCCAGGAAGTTCAACCTCTCCATGCTGTGTAACCTTTCACCCCAGCTTGCCTTCTTTTCTACAACTCCATGAGGGATGTGACTTTCCTTAGGTATCACTCATCCTAGTGACATCAGTATCCATGATACTGATAATGCTCACATGGAATAAACAAGAATCAAGTCATACTGATGTTGATAACACTAACAGCTTGATATTTTGTTTATATAGTGCTTTCTTTAGGTTTGCAAAGCCAATACGTAATCACAATAAATATTTTTGAGATGGATTAGTGGTCTTCTAGTCCAACCCCTTTACTTTGCATTTGAAGAAACTGAGGCACGGAATTCCCTAAGGTCACGTAGCCCGTGAATAGCAGAGGGTACAATTTCAAGGCTCTGGCTTGACATCCAATGATCTTGCTGCTTCCCTCTTGCTCCCTCCCAGGATAACTTCTCATAGTGTGACTCCCATTCTGTAGACGAGGAGCCTGGGGCTCAGAGAAGATGACATGCCCACTGCCAAACAGCGTGTGAGGGTCAGAGGTGGTTCTCATAACCACGTCATGCTCCCTCACTGAGCCACACTGCCTTTTCCCTTCCACAATTATACCAGAGGGGGGAAAAGTGATAAACTCAGAAGTTCCTTTTCCTGTCAAAGGGCAGAAAGGACAGCATGTTCCCATGTGCTTGTTACAAGGAGAAATATCTGAAAGGGAAAATGGGAACAATAAAATAACCCAACAAGACGAGGATCACATTCCCATCCCTTTTTTTTTTTTTTTTTTTTTCAGTTTAAGAAAAATCCCTTCTCCGGTGAGATTCTTGGGAGAAAGACTATTTAAAAAGATATAAAATAGGGGAATGTATAATTTATTATAGCAACTACCAATGTCTGTCGAGAAAGAAACAAAGCAAGTGAGGAATAAGGCATAGAGAAAACCACGAGTGGCGGGCCCCCATCAGCGTGCTCTTGAATAGAGACGCTGGGCTCGGCCCCACTGGGAGCGAGGACAAAGATGGAGTCACACAGCGATTTGTCAAGTATTAAAACACATAAAAGTTGTGAGAACACAGCCCTGCTGGAGAAACGTGTCCCTGACTTTTTGTGAGGTTGTGCCAGGCCTCCTGATGGATGGATGTCATGTGAAGGCTGTTTTGTGTGCCGTAATAAAGAGACATCTGGTGAGTTCCCTTTTGGGGAGGGGAATGGTCAGCTTCCACTGGAGTCCAGTGGTCACTTCTATCTCTTTTGCAGAGGCTGGCTTTATTCCATCAGATTTCTAGTATTGATTCTGGCCTGAGCCCCCACCGGCTCTCCCTGAGTGACCTTTTGAAGCCCGTAGCTGAACCTGAACAAACATAGAAAGAATGCATCCTGGACAAAAGCGAGAAGTCGGGGAGAGCCAAAGCGCTCTTGGAAGTCATCCTCTTCCCTCGCTATCGAACCTGTCCTAGGAAAATCTCAGAAAACCTTCGAAATTAGGAATAATCTTGCCAACCCTCCCAACCCCCACCCCCACTTCCTCCCATCCAGGGGCCTCTGAGTAATGATTTCACTTTACAAAGTCTCAGGCCTCCAGAAAGCTCACAGACATCATTCTGCACGTGTTCCAAATGGGTCTCCCGGGGATCCGGGCGGGCTCTGCTCCAGAATAGGTGTGGAGGATTTGCAGAAAGAAATCTGAAACTGTGGTCAGAGTCATGGAGACATCTGACCCCCGGCTAAGATCCAAGCCAGCCCAGGCCTGACTTCAGTTTTCCGTAGAAATTACATAACCCTGGGCTGGGCTGAGTTTCTTTTGAATCAGAGCCAAAGTTAGGGGAGCAGGAGCCCCCAGTTATGCTCCGTACCAACAGAAAATGCTCTCTGTCTTCTGGTCTTTGGTATCCATTGGATCCTTTCATTCTGAATTTTGAGACAAATGGGGTTAGAGAAGGGAAAGATTGCTTCGTGCCCAAAAGAGTCAACGTACGCTCTTCAGAGCATCTAGAAGTGAAAGGGATCCGCTTGACCACTCCCCTTCTTCCCAAGGAAGCTTAGTGGGACCAGCCCGCCTGTGGGCACCAACTGGCCAGCCTTGGGAGCCCAGCATCTTATCCACACTTTAATGATAATAAGCACCAGAAGAAAACTCCGACTTGATTATGTATGTTTATATTATTCTTTCTTGGTGGTAAAGCGAACAGAGCACCAGACTCAGACTTGGGAAAATCTAAATTCAAATCTGGATTCGGATCCTTTCTAGGGGTATGAAAGTGGGCAAGTCACTTCCCCATACTTCCCTCAATTTCCTCATCTGCAATATGGGTATAATAATTACTGCCTGGGTTATTGTGAGAGTCAAATGGGAATAATTGTAAAGGGCTTCGCACAGGGCCTGGCACAGAGTAAGTGCTACACAGATGTCAGCTATCATTGAAATTGGATGATAATAATGGTGATTATTACTTTTTCCTGTGTGACTTTGGGCCGGTCAGCAGTTTTTAAAGTGAGGCAGCAGTGGGAACAGGGGACGTTGTACATTGTGCTGGATGTGGAATTAGGGATTCTGAGTTCAAATCCCCATTCTCCCACTGAGTCTGAGTCTCGGTTGTCTGAAGATGAAGGGCTTGGACTAGCTTCCAGATCTAAATATATGATCTAAAGGCAGTGAGATAGAGTGAGGAAGAGGACTGTGTGGGGGGATCAAAGGAGATCAGAATTTGACTCCCAGCTCAGCCATGT